>NW_018108181.1:1193548-1208213 GCF_000183805.2 Loa loa | reverse complement strand
ATCTATAATCTCAAGCCAGAACAAAGATGACTGCACAAAAGTTATCAAATTGAAGTTACTTAAAAGAAAAAACAAAAACAGAAATCATTAGAATTATAAAAAGTTGTTGAAACCATTAACTCAAAATTATTAAAAATTATTGAAAAAAGTTGTTAAAATCATAAAATTACTGAACTTCAAATTGTTAAAAAATCCAACTACTTTCTCAAGCTTTCTTATCTTCATTTTTGGCTCGCCGTTATCTTCATTTGCAGATTCTTCGAGATCTTCTTCGGAAATTGCAGTAACCATATCAGCATCGATCGCTTCCTGTGAAGTTGCATCATCCATTTTACACAGACCACATTTTTCGGCAATCGTTTTATAGAGTATTGCGGCACCAGCGGTGTTTGTTTGGAAAAACGATGAGGGTGAAACTCGAAACCGGGCATCCAAGATTGTCTCATAAATGTAAGGGGCACCTTTAAAAATGAAAGAGTTTGCTGTTCACTAAAAGTTGTATACAATTGAAATCCTATATACATTGTGGTTCCTCAAGGAAGAAGACGATTCTATACCGATGATCTAAAATTTCAAAATTTCTAAAATTATGCTGAAAGTTGTTTGGAATACAGAAAAATCGTCAAATTTTTAATGATCCAGAATTATGCATCTGAGATTACGAAAGATTCACACATTGAGGATTGCAACATCAAATGGCATAAGTTCAAAAAAAGTCAAAGAGGAACAATTGGATCACCTAGTAAAGATAAATCTTATTTTGAATCTTATTCTTCCCTATTAAAATTGAGGTTCGAGTAAAAACCGCACGAAAATCCATTGGTAATATTTTTAAAAAAGAGAAATATACCTAAAATTTTGAGAATTACATATTTAAGAATTACATTCCAATACTTTTCCAAATTACACAAATAAAATTAAATTCCCAATAAAGTAGGAAAAAGCATTCATAACAAACAAAAGAACAATAAACCTGCAATATGTTCATAGATAACCGGATCGCTAGCATTCGCTAACCGCTGCCAATACAGCGATGTAATACGAAAAAGACTATTTTCATCAAAGAGGTTGTCCAGCTGAAGAAATCGTTCTTCCACAACTTTTATCAAAGCTTTTTCGCGCTCTTTGTCTTCCATCGGAAATATCGTTACAATCATCATTATATCTGAACCAAATTCACGAATGGAAAGCATCTTCCACACACCTTTCCGTTCAAACTCATTGAATGGCTGCAAAAACAGCTTGCGGAGACTATAAAAACGAATTAATTTCCAAATACGCTGATTAACTGTAAACTATAGGGTGTTCAAATTTATAGTCCGTTCTTTCTTTACATACATTATCCAATCATTTTAGTCGGATAATTTCGTGAAAAAAAAAAAACTGATGATTTAATTTTGGGGAGAACGCGGTTTACACCGAAAATAACAACGCGGACAAAATACTGATTTCCGAGACAATTATATTTACAATTCAATGTTTTCAGACTACAGGAAAAAACTCGAGACTAATATGACACTCTCGTCAGTTCTACAAGTAGCGAAAGTTTATGAGCATAAAGCTCACTAATTCACCACTTTCCACAACCAATTTTTCGAAGGCTCCCACAATTCGCTTCATATGGGCTGATATATTATCACATGTGTCCACAGATACCACAAAATGTTGATTAGCAGCAAATCGACCGCCAACAAAACCAACAGATATGTGACCATCGATATTACGACCAATTGTAAATTCACATTTATTTCGATATTCGGTGATACGAGGTGAAGGAAGAATCTGAAGTTATTAATGACAAGTAAATCATTAAGGTTTTATATTGTGAAATGAATGAAATGAATACTATATCTGATTTTCAAAAGAATAAGAAAAAAACTCCAATTCGACAACTATATGAACAATCCCTAACTGTTTCAAGCTTACTATCCTAAAAATTATATAGTCGTTCCATGCAGAAAGTCCTACGACAACTAAGTTTGCCATGCATTATTATCCCGTTAAAATTAGACGCTTTAATAGCCATAAAGGACTTTTGAATTTATGAAACACTTCCATGCATGAGATCTAATATTAAAAGAAAAATAGATCTGGAAACCAGTGTCCAAATGGAAATCAAACTCACAGATTCAATCAATGATTCAATGTCGACTTTGCTGGCACCATTTACACGAGCACCAATCATTTCTTTCAAAAAGTTCATCGCAATTCGTTTCACATCTTTCATTTTAATTTCGAGTTGCTCGTTGTATGGCTTATCAGCCAGTGGTGTCACGCGTTCGCGTGCTGTACGCTTTATTTGATCGTTATTTAGCGATTTCTGTTAATTAAAGAGTCACGGATACTGTAGCTACTAGCCAAACATGTTTAAGATAACATACTTATAATGCTACTTTATTTCCTAATCCGTCATATCATATAAATATCTACGTCATATCATATAAATATGCATATCTTACGAATTGCTGAACTGATTTTAAATTATCAAAAGTGTCAGCTCAGCTTTAATAAACCGTAAAAGAAGTCCTGAAAGGTCTTTTTAAAAACTTAAACAAATTGCGCTAACTCACAATTTTCAGTTGTTCTGATTGCGCTATTCTGGCTTGTAAGACTCGACCTTTTATTTTGAAACCATCAAAAATCTGGACGGCAGCAGCAGCCTCTTCCGCAGTCGGTACCGAAAAGAACACTGCTATGCCCGTATGCCGAATGTTCCTTACAATGAACTTGCTCAACTGCCTAAAAAGAGATAAGACAAAAAACAACAAGATCTTCCCAAATGATCTCTATATAATCAGAAATGAGACCATACGGCAAAATCTGAGTTGTTGAACAAGCTCAGCAAAAACCTCTTACATACTTCGAAAGAAGTTCCTTGACTTGCTTGTATTTGAAATAGGGTGGCATGTTTCGTATTTCCACTCGTGAACTTGGTTTTCTGTCAACTACGTCAGCATTTGTAACACATCCTTCAGCAACTAACTCGTCTGTTTCAGTATGTATGTCACCGAGTGGGTTACTTGTAATAGACGTCGACTTTGTAGGGCTGATGCATTTTTCAATGATCACTACTTCTTCATCCTTTGAAATAGATTGTTCTCGCAGTTTATCTTCAATTAACTCACTTATGGTACCATTTCCGAGTGCCATTTCCCCATCCAACACAACTGAATTCACGTTACCGCTCTCCAGTCTTTTACCGATCATTACAGAGCTGAAATCAAGAGGTAAAAACAGTCGTCGCAATTCACCTACCATTAGATTCAGTAAAGATTTTTTCAAGTTCAAACTGTTTCCTAAAAGACTCGGGATCTTTCTGGAAAATAAGTCTTTCATCACAACCTAAAAACAAACAGCTGGATAAAAGGAAGCCTAAATAAACTAGAAATTACGTACGGAATTTGACCATCACGAATGCTACCACTAGTAAAGTTGGAGAGACAAAGTTGACATTTAGATTGCATGAAGTGAGGTAAGATTATAGAAATAGGAGGTAGAGAGAAAAGAAAGACAGAAAGAGGAAGAGAGGAGGGGTAATGCACAAAAAATTACAAGTCGTAACAGGCTACAGATTGACCAGGTCGGTGCAGAAAATGAGCAGACAAATAGTTGGAGTGCATAAAGAACAATGAAAAGTTCGCTTATAAGAAACCATGGAAAAGAGTGAGGTATTGTTGGGGAAGAGAGATGAAAAATGGTTGATAGAGAGAATGTTGCATTACGCGGTGGCGTGAGAAAATGGAGCAGAGGGAACCTGAGTGTGTGGAGATGTGCAGTGTGTTGATGACAGAAAAAGTGTTAGGCGGAGGGACGTCTTACATCCAACTTAAATTTTAAAATGTGAATAAGGCTGCACTGGATCAAAGGTCAAAAGTTAAGAACATGGAGAATTCACCGTAATGAGAATGTAAGGAATAAGAGTTCCATTCGGATCCCAAAGACGTGACTCTACGCACGAGACACTTGAAACACGTTGGTTATGTTCAGATAAGCAGTGAATATCGATGGCAGATGCAAAGAAAATTAGTGTTGCTGAGTTATTTTCAAAATTTCACGTGACACTTAAGGAAGCTTGGTTGAATGAAGTCCTGGAATATCTTCAAGTGGAAAGAGCCAATGCGGTACGATACCTCTGATATTCCTCTTTTTAAGGAATCAGTAGTGTAAGATTGTCTAAATGAAAACGTCTTTTCAATCTGATTGTTTTGGGCGGAAGTCGGCTTGGGCCTTTTCATTTTAGCTGCATCGTCGCCCAAAAATCTAAATCTCAGTAATGGTGTACAAGTTTCTATTTCCATTATCCTTATTGAAAATCCAGACTTCTTTAATTTATAGCAGTCTTATCGAACTCTCCAAACTAACGATTTTTTCGAATAATATCCCGAAAGCGCTTCTCTTACCTCCTTACTTACTTCACTACAGGACATTCCCACAGTAGTTCAACTCGTATACGAACAATGGCTTTTTTCGGAATTATCAAATAGTACACGTCCGAAAATACGTCTACCACCATTCGAAAAGAAAACTTTTCTGGACAGTGATGTTGCTGTTCAAGTAAGACTATATCAGAAAACTTTAAAGCTACAATAAAAATCGATTTTTAATATTTCGGCCAACTTTAATCTTAAACTTCGAAATTTAGATGTGCGTGTCTGAATGTTATATAATTCAATATTCTTATCTGATGAGATGCTATCTATTCTTTTTTTTAAATGATTATTTAAGAAAAATCGCTATTCTATTTCAGATGTTCCAGCTCAACATCATAACCCTGTTTTAGATAAACTGGTTAGTAGACATACACACCTCAATGTACTCGAAATTAAACCAATACCTTGGACGTAACTTGGGTAACAGTTCTTTATACTTGGAACCAAATGAAGAAACAGAGGTTATTTGTTATTTTCCCACACAAATTTTCAGAAATTCCTACAAATAAATTATTAGTCGCTGAGGTTTTTCAATTTAAGCCAATCTGGCCTAATCCCACAACTTTCAACTATTTCTGTTTACCTTCTTGAAGCGGTAGAACTTTGCTTTCCCTTTAGTGTTAGAAATTTACTGTTTTTATTCTGTTTTTTCTTCGCTATCAGAAATTTGATTCAAAACATTTCTTGGTGTTAGGACTGAAATTCAAGTATACGATCCAAATTTTATGTTGAGAAAAACAGAAACTTATTTTTGATATTTGCTTCATGCTTTTCGAATTTTATGTCTAATTCAACACAGAATGTTATTCCAGTTTTTATTGAAAAAACCTTTTATTATATTTATTATTTTGATGTAGTCCTTGACATATCGATATCCTTAATATATTAATATCTTTATATATCGCCAAAAAAACGATAACTTTCATTGCATAATTACCATTTGTGTTCTGTAAGTTTCTGCATTAATGTGTGAGCTATGCATGAAATAACAACTTTGAACAAAGATTTAATAGGATTATTCAAGCGTTTTTAGGTGTTTTTAAGCTTGTTTGTTTGCGATTCATTTATAACCTAACTTATGGATGTTCTCCCCATCACATTTTGTCTATCTATTTAAAGGATTTGGATCCAGCAAATCGAATATATTTAATGGAAGTAACTGATGGCCAAAGGAAATTGCGCGCTATAGAATACCAGAAAATTGATAAGCTGTGCGGAAAATTGTCCTGCGGGACGAAGGTTTGATTTGAATTGTTCAGGTTCTTTTAATTGATTCTCCAATCATCATAATACTTTTCATTAATTAAGTCTTTTTAACGATATCTCATCGTCGCAATACAGTCATATGGTCATGACTTTTATTCTTCAATTAAATTCCTAATGTAGTTGCAAGACTTAATTTTCTGCACTTACATTTTCCACCTTTTCTCCATCGTTTTTTGTTCTCTCGTTGCTTTGTCTGGTCTAGAGACTGCTTAAAATATTCCTAAGCAGTAACTGGATCATAACCTTGTCTTGAAGTTTACATGTTTTTAAGCTCATAATCCGTGGCGGTACGTTCTGTCGTCGCAATGTACTGTTGCTAGGACCAGATAATGTGATGATATTGGGTGGTGAGAGCGAAATATGTCAGCAGAATACTTCAGCTCTTATTATCGCACGACGGTTGGGAATTGATGAAAAGAAGCTGAAATTGGTGGAATGGTAAATATTATTTACAATTCAGAAGCAACAAAAAAGCATCGATATTATCACAGAATTCGGAGAAATGGCATTCGAAAGCGTTTTTTTAATGTTCGACCTTCAAAATATGAATCGATGTATTAATCTTGATAAGTAGTAGGCTTCTTTCCATCGTTCAAAGTCATTGCTGAGAAAAAGGTTTGGACCAAGTATTCCCCAGTGGAGAAGTACGCTTCATTTTTATTGGTAGTTAAGCCTTGATGGATCTATCTGACAGCGTACTTTCTTTGCAGTTGCACTCTACTGCTTGAAATATTAGATTAGGATTACATGATAATATTAAGGGTATTCAATTGAGAAATCTTTTTAGTGTGAGAAACGAAGAATATAAAAATTCAGTGAAGACAGTGGAGGTAACAGAAACGGAAGGAGCGGAAAAGGTTAACATTACTGCTTATGCGTAAACTGGAAAATGAAATTCACTTGATTCAAATTCATATCTTTAAGTAGTCACTGGTCGTTTTCTGCAAATTCCGCATCATTTATAGATCCAGGCCATAGTGCCATCAGTTTTCATGCGCAAGGATGTTGCAGCTAACTCAAGTGAACAGCAAACTACAAACATACATACCAACAGGACAGTAAAGGGAGAGAACGTCAGAGGAAAAAAACAGTATATTCTTGCATTGAATTTGAAGTTTTGAGAGTTAGAGTTCAGACCAAAAATGCCTGGTTTTAAACGTTTCAGGAAGAGACCTGTTTTGTCACGCACAATAACGTCCTATTTCCAACCTCAGCATAAGATTCCCACTTCTGGATTAACTTCAAAAGTATCAGCGAAATCTCAGATATCATTAGTCAATCAGGAGACCAAAGAAAAATCTGAACCAAGAAACTTAGCATGGGATTCACTTCAAAAACAACGAGAAGTGAAGCCTCCACCAGCATTACTTCCTGTTGCTGATTCAAAGCAACAATCGCAGCACTCCATCGCAACTATCACTTTTTCGCGAGAATCAAATGAACCATCAGCAGAACAATCAGGTCCACCTGTAGTGGTATCGCAGGTACTCTGTCAACAGAAGATAATGAATGACTCAGCAATGCAATCAGAAATAAGAAAAATAACGGAAAAATCAATAACTACAGTGCAGGACCAAACTCAGAATGTCCAAAATTTCCGTGCTTTTTCACAATTCATGCAACCAGAAAAAGCTTCACTGCAACCTGAAAAGGCTTCACTTTCAGCGAGGTTATGGAAAAGAAATTTTGAAACAACTCGGTCACTAGTAGTTGAAGGTAATAATAGTCCCACTCCTCCTGCCAGAAAAATAAATCCTACATATGACGCTGTTATGCTTAGTGGAGAAAGTGAACGAAAAGAAACAACAGCAAAACCATTGATTCTTATTCGAACTATGGATTTACAGCGAAATTCCGCAGATACGATTCGGCATGCAGCTGTTATTTCCTCATCAGACATTCAAGAACGGACAATTTGGACTGCTAACAAATGGTATTTATTACTTCCTTGTTTTAAATTAATGAAATAACGCGAATGTTCTTTTCCATCTATTCTGTCTCTACTGCCTTCTTTTCGGATGACCTTTCATATTTCCATCATCGCTCATCTGATTTTTTATCTTTTATTTAGAATTTACTGAGTAAAGAAATGCTTTCCGCTGTTATTTCAATCTTTGATATAATCTTCAGTTCATTGATTAATCGTTTTTCTCTTCAATTCCCTAATTATGGAAATCAGTCAGTTAAAGCAAAATAAAAAAAATAAACAGTTCGCTATTTGCAGAATTTGTTTTGTAAATACATTTTTTAACAGGCAGCATGTAACCAACGAGAACACCAAACAATTTCTGACAAATGAGTTCCATGTGCCTGTTTCAAAAGTAAGTTTTTCTGGAGAGACAAAAGTGCTTAATGCTAGCAGACAATTAGACGTGCTCAAGTATTAGCTGCACTTTTATGCATGGTAAATTGAACAGGCAGAAAGTGGTATTAAAATAAATATGTTTTATTATTCACATCTAAACAGGCAAACGATCTGAACCATGTGCACTCCAAGAAGATCAATCGAAACCGCAATAAATATTGGTGGGAGTACTAATGAAGTAACCATCTGCTAGGTTCAATATAATAGTGCTTATATTTACAGTTATTAGTTGACAATGTTTAAGGTGCAAGTGCAAACAACGGAAGATGACAGTGCTCTTTTGCTAGATACAACTCCGGTCCACAGCGCGGCAAATTCGCCACAAAATTTTTCAATAAATCGAATGTCCTCCAACTTGCGGGAACGTGCTGTCGAAGGCAAGTGTTTCCAAACCATTAACTATAGTGGGGGGCAAAGTGCTGGCGACTCCGTGGCGCAACGGTAGCGCGTCTGACTCCAGATCAGAAGGTTGCGTGTTCAAATCACGTCGGGGTCATCCCAGTTTTTTGCAAACTTGACAAATGGTGTATCCCCTAAATATTACAAGTTTATTTGGCATAGCAATTTGTTTTATGCCTATTGGCACACTTTTCATAAACGGAGAAAATGTGAATTCATTTTGTTCTGCTGTGGTTTGAATATTTGTCTTTCTGGCCCGGAGAGGCATTGCTCAGAATTTGATCTGTTCTCTTCTACTTTATTTAATCAACATTTAAAGGAATTAATTCTATGCTGTTTGAACCTTACATGATTTGAACAGTGCTACGGAGTCTTTGATCATTAAAAAAATCTAAAATTTATGTATAAATTTATAGATTGCTTTTTTCCGGAATGATCCACTGGTGAAATTACAAATTGCTCTACATTACTATAGTCTGTTCTGAACAAAAAAAAGGAACTTTTATGGAAGAATACATAACTCATAAGTAGTTTAAAAAAAAGCACAAATTTTATCCCTATTACTTTTGGCAGTTAAATTATATTTTATTTCAATAGATAATGTAAAGTGATAGAAAATCGGAAATCTTGGGTTTCTTTTCTCTGCTGATCTTTTTTTTCTTGCAAACATCTAAAAATTGGAGCAAAATTTCAATCTGAGAAGTGAAAGCGAGTGGTTCTTATGTTCTTAAATAAGAATCAACAAAGATGCAGAAGAAAGTTCTTTTTAAGACCGGTCCCGTCAATCATTTTTATATTGTTTTATTTAACTTGAATAGTTGCAGTTTTTTAGTTCTTAATAATAAAGCAGTTCGAATGTATTATTTTATTTTGTCCATTATATATTCTAAAACAGTCTCTTCACTGTTTACTGGGCTCGTTTTCCTCTTATATCCAATTTCAGCTTTCCAACCAGATATGACATTATATCGTCCCGGCACACTACTTCCCACGTCAGGACAAAATTTTTGTATGCTGCCAGTTACCGGTTCCCAGCAGAATCCTGTAACATATCCATTTTTTTATTGGTTGCTTACTGTTAGAAAAAAAAATTATGCATGGTTTTTATTTTAAGCACTTTTTATTAAAAGTGTCAACAAGAAATCGAGGCAACAGACCATGAATTAAACTCTTTGTGAAAAATTTCGCAATATGTATCTAGAGTGATAGTCGTAATCTTTGACTAATATTTCATTTATCGTCAACTAAATTAAATAATTAAGACGTTTTCATGTTATATTACTTCCTAAACTTATTCTTACCCTTAATATTTAGTGCAACTTGTCAATATTTCCAGATTTCATTTCACACTCCTCAAAACTCGTTCATGAATGCAGAAGCCCAACAAGTTGAAGGACAGCCCACATGTTATAATACTTCTCTTAGAAATCGTCCAACAACATTAGTTTTGCCTGATGCAACGCTCCAGGTAGTACCACATGTAAATATCATAGAGCGTTATCGTGCCTTGAACATTGTATCGATAAGGGAAGCTTGTCATCAGCGAAGGTACTGTTTGATCGCGCATCGTAAACGAGTGCAGGTATTTTACAGCTGTTCACCGAATTAATTACTTCGATCCGTAACGGTTTAGGCAGAGGAATTTTCATTTAATATCAAACCATTCCTAATATTATTCTTTGTTTAGTTATGGGTCGGATAAAAGAGTTTTTTCACTATTATCTCTTCTGAGTATAGATTTACCAGTATATTTAACTTATTCATTTTTTCATAATAAACAGATTTTCAACATTTTAAAGTATTTTACTTTTAGCCAATTTTTTGCAAATTGCATGCGGGTTTGCAATTTATTGGACAGAGCTGGACAGCAGCACTACGTATCGCGGACGAAACTTGCGATGCACTTGATTGTTTAGTGGATAACAATGCGATAAGTGATTTGATCGGTTTCACACCACAGGAAGCACAGGTTTGTCTTTCTATGAATTTTAGATGTAAAAGTTTGTGGATAGATGGTGTGTATGTGTTGAGGTTGGAAATTTAAATTCGTTTCTGAGAAATATGAAGCACGAAACAATGAAGATAGTCAGATGCGAAGCTAGAAATGAACTTAACCTGATCCTTCCGACGTCAAACAAGCTTAAACACGACCCAGACCGTTAACACACCCGGAAGACGAAGTACTGCATGAGGGGGATATTTCATAAAGATCGAAAATTTTCAGCTCTTCAAAAGTTTCATTAAGGTTTTTTAGATGGAAATAAGGACAGCATTTTCTCTATATAAAAGGCGAATACAATTCTTGGGGCCAGGGAAAGATAGGGATTGATCTTTGGCCGATGATCGATTAAGCCTGTTATCATTCTATACCAGTGGCCCGCGGACCGCTGACGTTCTGCGAGCCAGGGCGTCGGCGAGATGAGTAGAAAGCAGGCAGGGGACCGCTCTTATCAGTGTTTGATAAGCTATTACGTTGAAAGTTTTGATTGATTTTTTTTTTTCAAATTAACAGGATTTATTATTTTTGGACCTGTTACAAGTGGAAAAAACCAAAGTAGTCCTTAGCCAAAAAAATTGGGAACCACTTCTCTACACCAACAATGTACGAAGCAAACCAATCAACATCCACATTTATCTTTTGATCCTTACACTTGACCGTGAGAATCTCCCGTCCATCACTATACAGATTTTGTTTGAGAGCCTTCTATGAACTTTTTGGTAAAGTTAAGGTTGTCAAATCGATGAAGTGAAGCCTACCTTGGTATGTTGTGGCATAACTCTGTAAACCGTTCCTCCACTTATACACTGTTTGAATCATCTCTTTTGACTTCCTTTTAGCAAACTTAATAATTTGAATAATCTAGTTTAAAGTGAAATTCTAAACATCGGATATTTAGGGACCTGATTTAGAAACCGGAAATTGTGGCAAATATTGACATCGTGGAAGAAATCTGTTATTTTTGGTTCAGCTTAGTTCATTATCATATTTTCTCGATGAGAGTACCTGAATAATATTTTTTCCCATTACTAGCTGACCTCTGTTACATGATGCATAATTAAGGTATAACTTATAAGTACTAAACTCATCGAATGGGATACTCAGTAATCAAAAATGAATCCAATTAAAATGCTTGCGGTTAAAATAACACGATATGTTACAACATTTTATTTTCATCAAGTTTCTTTTGCAAAACTTCATTCTGATTTTAGCAAGCGGCAGCAATCAACGATCGCGTTCGCGTAGCATACTATAAAGGGCGTGCTCAAGCGATGCTTGAAACATTCAAACGGTTGGATCTAGTGCTAACGATTGAATTCTCATCATCATCAGATGTTTTACCACTCATCGTCGATATCACCAATCTTTCAACAGCACTTGGCTTATGCTAATTTATTCACTTCTTCTATACAAATTTATTCTCTCAAGACTTCCCATCCTTTAGGTTTTATGTAATGTTCTTTGTTGTTTACTTGTTCATATTAATTGTTTTGTGTTTATTCATCACTATCATTATTATTATTTATTTCCCTAGTTGGTTTAGTTTGATTTATCCATTTTCCTTATCACCTATTCGACATCCAAGTCAATTTATTTGTCTTTTGTTATTTTTTGAATACTTTGATTCAGGGGAAATTCTCCTGGGTTGTTTTCTGTTTTGTTTGTCTTATCACATTAGAAAAATTAGATTGCTGTTTTGATTTTCTTACTGCAATCTTTTAGCTTTGAATCTATTATTTTTAGCTTGTGTTTTATTTGATTTATCCTCTAAAATTAAAAGTAATAACTGCAGGAGAATTATGTTATCAGCCATTCCGATTATTTCATATTTATTCAAAGCAAAGCGTCCATGCCATTTAAAGCTATGATGGTAGATAAGCTTATACCATTTTAATTTATTATGTCTTCTTCAAAAAGCCTGTTATTTCACCAAAAATTAGAAAGTATTCATTGTATTTGAATTTACTCTTTTAATGTTCTTTTTTTTGCTCTGAAGTGCAAATATGAGGGTCATTTTTTTTTTCTACTTTATTGTTACATTTAACTCTTTTTTACTAAAAATCCTTAGTTTTGATAATTTCTCTTCTGTAAAAAGGAAGTATCATTGCTACTGATTAAGGCTTGTGTGATTTAAATGAATGATTAATATTCCGGCGGTACGAATTCTGTTAGCCATCTTCATGGTTATACTACTGAATTACCTTCATACTTTGCCTTAACACTTGTTTATCCGGTCAAAAGAATGATACAATTTCGGTGTCAAAGAAAATGATAAGTGGTTCATATTTATGATGTAAGGAAGTTCTGGGATTATTTCATTACCTGTCAGCTTTTTCATTAAATCTGGGAAACATTTTAGGTTTTTGTTCTGGGGCAGCAATTTAACGATGGCCAATAGTATGGAGCTTTGTTGGTGTGCCTCTTGTTCAAAATTATTTCGTAGAATATTTTGTTCCGTAGGGCGACATGACAAGTTATGTTATATTAATCATTGTTTTATCAAGAAAGGCGGGATGAACATTTGTAGAGATTTGTCTCCATAGGATGAAATTCCTTGTTTCTGAATCATGAGTAATTGCACCCTTATCTGTATGATTGTTAGTGATACAGACACTTGACCAGTGATATGTACTGTGGTGAAACTGGCAACTACTCTAAGCTATTTGCATTTGACAAGTTCTTTACAATTAACAGTTCAAATGATTTTGCCGGATGAGTCATCGTTCTTGCTGTCTAAATAAGGATAAAAGAGTATAATATAAGCATTATTGCTGTAAGCTATTACTGTATTACCGTTTGGTATGTTGTCTCGATATAATCTAATTTACAGAAATCCTTTTCTGAGGGTAGGAAATGGGTTCAATCGTTCTTCCGCAATAATTACAAACTGGAATGGATTTGATGTTTTCAGAATTGTTTCATTATTATTAAATCAAATTAAGAATTCGTTTCATTACTATCAAATCAAATTAAGAATAATTTCATTTTATGGCGTAAGTAGTCCAATGATTTCTTATTCAATTTATAGTCACTCCTGATTGGAACAACTGAGTCGGCTGGATAACACTGTTTTATTTGATCTGTGAAAGTTGGAATTTCAAAAGTTTTCGAAGAAGTAGACTTTATACGACATTTCTTATGCTTTCAGAGAAAGGGTGATACGGTGATATGCATAGTATTCCTCAATACTCTAACTATCAGTACTAGTGATTCTTTCTGCTGTCGACCGTATTCTTTGTTTGTTCATTGAGTTCATTTGTTTTCTTTATCAATTCTGGTAATTTCGACCCCATTGCTAACTGATTATTTTTTGAAAAACATTGGTAATTGCCGTCGATTAACTTTCGCAGTTGTAAGGTTTTAAGTTTATATTTATGGATTTCAAAAGTTGAAAGAAAATATACGACATTATCTCCTCCTCAGATTGATCCATCAAGAGAGAATAAGTGGATAATCCGGCACTAAATTAATTTAAATAAAGACAGTTACCTTCATAATTTAATTTTATTTCCCTAACAAGTCTGATTTATGCTTATTTTTGGACCTATTTACTTTGATTACTCAAATAAGTCACTGAACAGTTCCAAAGCAATGTGATATTCCAAATATTGCAGTATTTAACATATCCTTGTGAATTAAAATATAAGTTCAATTGAATTCCTCAGTTGTGCTTCCTGTCACTGCCAACTTCCGTATTACACTTTTTCGAGATTTGGCAAAAAACAAATGATTATTTCGAATTTTTAAATAATTGTTTAATTGTTTCAAATTTTCAAACAATTTAAAAACCGTTTGTTATCTCAGAATCGTGTAAGTCCGCTTTCTAGAACTTCCCAATAACCATCTTCAAACTGAAATTTTTGATGATAAAGCTGAATAGTGGAGATGTGTTTACTTCCACTTTCGTATTCCTCCACCATCACCACCACTATCATATTTCTGGCCCGATCGTTTATTTTCTGGGTTTACAGCACGATCTGAAATTCCCTGTGGCATTTGCTCATTGAAATTTGTTTCACAATTATAATTAAGAAGAGAAATATTTGCTTTATGTTCACAGTTTGAGTGAGTATTCATTGCCATCAGTTTGAACTTTGTATTTGTTAGCAATATTGGCGGGGTATTTTAGGTTTCAGATCAAATCACCAAATCGATATATATATATATATATATATATATATATATATATATATATATATAATAATA
>NW_018108181.1:1123739-1193528 GCF_000183805.2 Loa loa | reverse complement strand
ATATATATATATATATATATATATATATATATATATATATATATATATATATAAATGAATAATAGAAAACATAATGTTTAACTTTCAATTTTCCACTGAGATTGTTTGGCTAGTAGTAGTATATTCGTCATTTGCAGAATTCAGCACTTCGAGATCTCGTTCGGGTTTCGTGTATTGTCCTTTGCATTTGTTTCATTGTTATCCTGTCCCGACCGCATTCTAGTGTTTTCCCAAATACTCGCACCAATTAGAACTATCGACCCTACCTATTACCATTCAGGCAGTAGGCTATGCTTTTTAAAATGTTAAAATTCTCATTTTTAATTCAGTCATTAATTTGGCAGGTATTTGTCAGTTCGTTCATCTCAATTACAGTTATATCTTGCCTGTTATACTCAAATCTCTTATCGTATTTGAAGTTTTTGATTTGCATATCTCATATCAGTTTTTCTGGTTATATTCCCACTGCTTTCTCGTAAAAATACTTTATATACGTGCTGAAGATATCAATAAATTGATCGTGCAAAAGCAGTACTTACTTGAACTTGGTACCGCTTCCTACTCTGTTGCTCTCGAGAAGTTGTTCTGGCCAATATTGATCAAAGTTACAAGGGAAATAAATGTCGTTCAAATGACTCGGCTCAATTTTGTAACTTATTTGTGAGATCATAACGAAATGAAGAATGTGGGAATGGTCAGCTGCTGCATAATGATGGTACACCAGTGGTCATTTTTGTTATCGTCTTGAGTGGAAAGAAATAACAATTTCTGAAGAAATGGTGCGGATCGCCTCTAGTAGTTTCTTATGTACTCTTTTATGCCACTTCATGCCAGGTGAGATTGACTGAATCGTCCTTCAAATAATTTTCGTTCATTAATTAAATGATTTACTGAGCTTTAAGGGTTTTCAAAATGAAATACATTTCTACTGAGATAGCTCGACAAAAGCAAATCGAGATTAAGGGTGAATGCGAGTTACAATACTTCTTGGTACCTACTACTTAGGTTGACGGATACTGGCATAGCGCAAAAACTTGTGAATAATTTAAAATTAGTAGTTAATAATTCAAGTATGCTTTTCCTTATTTGTTACTTTAGCATCGTTGTCATAATCTCACGGTATCTCCGTAAATATTCATTATTCAGTTTATTAGCAAAAATGGATGAAGTATTCGATAGTAATATTAGGTCAAAAAATCTTTGTGACATTAACTATACCACCCCAAAGGATGGAAAAAAAATCTTGGAGGTTATATAATTCACTTTAAATGAAATAATAATTTTTTATAGGAGGTCAAAAGTTCATTATGTTCATTATGTTATCTTCTTTTTTTATATATATTCAGAATGTTGACAAGAATGGAATTCTGTGAAAATCTGAAGTACCCAATCATTTTCAGCCACTCTTTGTTTTCTTCTTTTCTTGTCATTCTTGTCGAGATCGTACATTATTTATATGCTGTTAGATAAGTAATTTGTAGTTTGGAGCGCAGTACACTTTCAACGAAGGATGAAATCGGCTGGTGTTGTTTTTGGAAAGGTACACTAATTGTTTGTTCCTTACGATGATGAGAAATTGTTCTTCCACTTAGTCTTTTGTATATCCCTGTTTTCGCAAATCGTAATTGTGAAGTGAATTGTATCTTAGGGAAATTTCTCCAGTTGCTGTAATCTTCAGTAAACACTGACATTGACATTGACATTGGCAGGTGTTAAGTTTTTATTCGTTGTTATTGAAGAAACTTTTTATTTGGTTGAAAAACTTGAGTTCTTAAAGCAAAAATTTATTTTTGAAGATGTTGATATTACATTAATTACTTAATAAATGATCTGTTTCGATAAAATTTAAAAATATATGTTTTCAAATTTTCCATTATGAATATCTGCTAAAAAAACAAACTATTTTTTGAAGGAAGTACCACTATTCCGTAATCCAAAAATACAGCACGACAATTCGTCATTCAGATATCAGATTGATATCCTAATGGTGGCAGATTATTCAGTTTACAACAATTTTCTGGACATTGTTCGGGGCGATGAATACTCGGCATTTTCGGCCACGAACGATTACTTATACGCCATTTTTGAACAGGTAACTGCTTCAAAAGAATTGGGAAAAAAAATAATGTTAAAAGAATTGAAATATGGGAATGGTAGATTAGTAAGATTAATGGGACTATATGATGATATTAATGGAAAGATTAATGAGGCTATAATGGCAATGATTATTGACGATATTTGTAGTGAGAGTGATAACGGTATTACATAACTGTATTTTGAATACAGTGTCATGAGAAGAATGCTAATGATATTGACAATGATATCGAAGGTCCTGAACAATCAAAACCAAAATCGCCGTAACTTCATTTCCCACGTTAGGTATACAATTTGTTATTTCTAACAAAGCATGAACGACAGGTGCGGTCAATCTACGATGGTAATGGTTTATTCGAGAATGTTCCGGTAACCTTGAATCTGGCATCAGCAATGGCAATAATCCGTGAAAATGATTGTCCCTTAGCGCCATTTCTAAATCGGAGCAAACTGAACAATTTGGAAAATACGACGCAGTAAAGTCTTTTTTCCTTCTTTCTGAAACGAACTACGTAAAATGTGGAAGAAGAAATCCACAAAATATTGAGAATAAGAAAAACAACATTACAGCCAAAATTCCATTCAGTAACGTTCTTCAAGAAGTTTACACTTCTTCTGCTTCAGTGAATTTAAAAGGAAAAACACTTAAAATAATATCTCCCTATTAGGATGAGTGGATTAGATGCTGTGAATTATATACAAAAGTGGGTAGCTGATTATTCGCAATGGATTCCAACACATAATCATATCATTGTTTTGACAAGGTTTGTGCAATATGAAAATTACAGTTTTGGTGCGTTTGAAATTAAGCTTAAATTAACTCAAATTCCAAGCGCCTAAATTTAAATAAATTAAACTGATGATTTGAGATATTTCTTTGATTTCATATAAAATTTCACTTCTCACTGCAGAATCGATTTACTTTCTTCAAAAGGTGATTCTAATACCCAAGGAATGGCATACGTTGGAGCGATGTGTCGAGTTACTGAATCAGCAAGTGTGGTAGAGGATATCGGCGGTATGGCTACCGCTGTAATTGCTGCTCATGAGTTGGCCCATAGGTATACATACATTCGTAATATACCTGTGAAAATTTGAGCGGTTAAAATCTAATAAACATCTTCTAAAGAGAGACCTCCTCAGTGCAAGTCCAAAATTTAGATGTTCCACTTAAAAATTGGAAAATTTTCTACAGTCTTGGTGCATTTCATGATGGCGCTGTTGGACCAGTTGAAAATTGCGGAAGGAATTATCTAATGTCTGCAACAGTATCAAGCTCGGATGATGAACAAAAATTCTTCAACACATTCAAATTCTCACCGTGTTCAGTTCAACAAATTCAAATGTTTTTTGCGTACTTCTTTAATGAAATTTGAATGAATAAAACTAGGGGTTGCTTTCTGGAAAAGTTAAAATGTATTTTTGGAATAGTAAATTCCTCAACAGAATTTGGCATTTTAAATTTCAACACATTCTTTCTGTTTTCGTTGTATCAAATTTTCTCCATATACTTTGAAATGGTTATTTGAAATTGCTTGAAAAATTGCAGAAACGGGACAGCTAACTGCTTGCTACGATCAAAGAATCGTGAAAGGCGATTACGACGTACTTCGCAACGTAAGCATCGCAAACCTGGCGAATTGTTGGTGCAACAGAACCAGTGCAAGATAGCATTTGGACCCCATTACAGTGTCTGTCCGGTAATTTAATTTTTTGAAACAAAACTGTGAGATATGCAAATGAAAGCTCGGATATTTAGACGAGCAAATTAAAAATGAAACTGAGAATTCTTTTCAACGAGATTTTAATTACAATGCATACTTGAATAAAGGTCAAGAGAGGGGTCGGGGAAAAGGAAAGCTTCTGTAAGGATCATGATAATATTACTAGGTTTGTTGGGTTTTGATCGAATCTTTTGGTTCATAATAATCTCTCAGTAATTTCTGCAGCATAATTTCAACCATCTCTTGATGATTTGACTATATAATAGGGTTAATTTTTAATTTTCCCACTGGGTTTAGCCCAACAACGTGCGACGAATAAATTTCCTTTCACTTAAGAGGAAGGAATATTTATCGAAAAATCCATGTCGACGACTTTGGTGCAAAAATCGACAGCTGCGCAAGACGGAGCCATGTGAAACCAAATTGTATTTACCTTTATTAGACGGGACTAAATGTGGACCTGATAAAGTAACTTCTTAACAATTTAGTTTTCATCATTAAAAGCAAACAATAAAATAAAAATTAGGTTACGTGGTGAATAAAGTAATTGATTTATCAGAACTCCAAATTCATTGGAAATCTCTCCGGATGTGTCTGAATACGAATACACTCGCTTTTAAAATTAATACACTCCAATAATTATAGTTGATAGAAATACCGAAATTTAATCCAACAAAAATCATTGCTGATTTTAAGTATTTATTTTCAGTCCAATTTTTCATCAATTCCCAATTTGTATACTTTTAGTGGTGTCTTGGGGGAAATTGTGTAGCAATCAATAAAGAAAGAGAAAGTAAGTTCATTTGTGATTGTTATCACATCGTCTTCTGAAATTAACTACTCTTAAAAGTCACGTGGTTAAATCCGAGTTTTTCAAGTATTGGATAAATTTCTTTGCACTTTGGTAAACATATATTTTTCTAAAAGTTTTCAGACTGCGTCGATTTGAATTCATCAATGTGCCTTGAATTATCTGACAAAAAGCTTAGCGAATACTGTCATTCGAAAGAGTTTCACTCATTATGTTGCGTCACTTGTTCTCAGCTTATCCATCGCAAAATTTTCACCACTTCAGTCTATGATTTATAATTATTATCCATCCAAAAAATATTATCTTCCTCTTCTCTGGCACTTTTTACAACAGTTAGAAAGCATTGTCAGATCGTAAAATAATTCATGCATAGTTACTTTGTTCCACAATGTTATTAAGCTGAAGTCCATGTTTGAGAAAGAAATTTGAAAGCAGTTAGATTTCCAAATCACAGGAATGAACTTAGAACTTTCCAGTTCTGGACCATTCTATGGTTTCCCCTAGACTTTAAAGAAATAATGGGTCACCATACCTCCTATATTGCTCAAGTAACAAATATGTTATAAGCTGTCGCAAATTGAACTTGAGTCTTCTCTAATTTATAAACACTCTTCCTCCTTAATTCTATTACGCCTACCAGTATTTAAGACTTTATCTTATATTTTTATCAATAAAGTGAACGGACCACATACCACTGGTAGCCTGGCTAGTTACTGCTACGATCCATAAAGTCAGTGCAGAGAGAATATGTTGCGCAACCACATGAACATAAACATGTACGTACATGTCTTTCACAGATTTCAGAAGATGTAGAAAATGCTAACGTTGTGTTTGCGAGTGAAACAACAGCTAATCACAAGAATTCTTATTCTTCAGAAATATTTTACTTCGAAAAATTTTAAAACATTGCAAACTTTACAGGACATGACACTTTAATATAAGGCAATCAACTTTAAGTGAGAATAGCGTCAAAGTGAAGTGAGGACTTATTACGCTTCAAATGTATTGTACAAAGCGAAATAGCGAGGAAATGATCTATATGTATTTCATGTCGAAGAGAACATGAATACCCGAGAGCAGTGAGCATAATTTCGACCGTAAAATGTCGACTACATTCGGATGAAATTCGAGTTCAAAACTCAACTTTACATTTCAACATATTACAGTGGATGTATTACAAAAGATAAAAGTCTTGAACCAAAACACGAGTAAAACAGCTCACAAAAGGGAGAAGTGAAACCCATGGGAGTAAGCAATTTCCAAGAGATTCTTTTAGAACTTCTATGAATCATTGAAAGAAATATGGTTAAGAAATGCCGATCAAGCAGAAAGATATCAACCTTGATGATGAACCAGGAGTAGAAGACTGCTCTAACATTTTATAGAATAATATATTGGGGTACTAAACTCGTGCAAATTCAGTGGTTTCAGTAAAATTCTGAGGTAAAATAGCAATGAGTGAAGAAAGGAATAAAATAAATATACAAATAACAACAGCACTTTCTTCAGATGTTCAAGAAGCTACAACACGGTACGAAACTAAAACATCAATTAAAAAACATGTGGAAGGTTTCCAAAATTGTTTTGTCAAGACTTTTGGAAACTATTCATATGCTTTTTGCAGTTAATGTTGCAAGACAAAATCTCAACAATTCACATCAAATAGATATTTATAGACTCTCTTCCGATAGAAGTTTTAAGCGAACGGTTAAGGTCACAAAGGTTAAGAGATATCGCTGTAAAATCAGATACCCAGCACTCTGGAGAAACAAAAATTGAAAAAACAATTCTGCAAAAAAATAGTTGCCAGTACCACACATTACTGCAAGAAAATGCAGAAAAATAAAGCTAATAAGTTCGTGGTGTTCTGATAAAATACTGATCGAGTGTTCGTTGTGTTCCACTCTTTTTCCTTGATTTCGGTGTTAATTGGTGTATATCAGTTGAAGGATTCTGAGACCGCAAATTCTGCCTTAAGTTTTGTAAATCAGTGCGAGATTTCACTGGCATTTTTGGTGTTGACTGCCGATGAATACGTTCACGTGGTTTATGTAAACTTTGTTTAACGCGAATTTTACGAGGAGATGTGCGATCGACACGCTCCTTCATCGAAATCATATTTGAACAGTTTGATGGCCTATAAAGTAGAAGATAATAGGAAAAATAGAAAAATGTGAAACAAATTAATAATAGATTTTAGTAGCAGTACTATAATGGAATCAAAACAAGAACATAGTGCCAGATAAAGGTAGATTACCTTTTCTTCTTCGTTCAGCGGACTGCAGGCTGTTCAGAAAGAAAAAAAAGTCAAACAATGAGAAATTAAAAATAGTCTTACCGATCGGAACTCGATGAATGTTCATCCAGTTCTGGACTTCTTCCTTCTTCTAATATGGTCGTTTGCGACTCTGAATTCACGTTCGACGCTGCAAGTTTTTCCTTGACGAAATCTGGCAAATTCATCGTTGGATACCTTAAATGACTTATAATTTGCTGTAGAGCAGCATCGAGAAAACATGTAAATTAAAGAGTGTTTGAACTAAAATCAACAACCAAATCGATATTTAAAACACACTTGAAGTAAAAAGCACATGGAACTCGGCTCTTCGTCTCGATTCCGGAAAAATCAAGTTTTCGTGCCGCATGGCTTGATTTGTTAGTTAGATCACAGAGTGGTGGAGATATCGATTCCGTGACCCTTAAAATAAGATAATTGGGGAAAAGCTGCAAGAAATAATTGCGTTTTGAAATTTCTTGGGTAGCAAAACTGGGAATAAACTAAAAAAATCATACTTGAACATTTTTTTCACCGGCGACTCACTTCCATTTTTTGTTTCCACATCAACCCGGTTTAGAGGACTTTTAAATGGACTTTTGAAGGGACTCCGTTCCGTATTTTTCTTTGGGATTGAAACTGACACATTTAATTGCTTCCTACAAAACATACATATCCCAACATTAAATTTTTTGTGAAAGGAACGAAAAAGCTAAATGTAGTTCAGAATAAATTCCGAAATCTAGAACTCGTAATACATTTTCTGAAACTTGAGAAGTATAAAAACGCAGAAGTAAACGCAGAAACATAGAAATATACGATAAAAAATATGTTGGATGTATCATAAACTGCATTTTTACGTGACAAGTAAAAAAAAATGATAATTATAAAGCATACATTGACATTTCAGCCCTGGCTGTTTCAGGCAATTCATACAATTCAACACAATCCTGGTGCATTGTGATTGGAGATTGATTTTTAGAATTTCTCGCACTCCAATTCCAAATTTTCAAATACGAATCATCCATCGTAACAATATAACGTCCATTACTGCTGAATCTCGCAACGGTAACCTTAATGGGATAAAAAAAAGGCAATAATCCTCATTTTTTCCGAAAAATGTTTTGTTAACTGCGTTGAAATTATAGAAGCTATTAATGAAACGAGATTCTGAATGATAATGAGTGAAAATGCATAGAATTACGAAATAATTACTTCACATCTCATGAAATTTCACCTGGTAGTATCGCATTTTAATTGTAAAATTTAAAGAGATCCTTAATTTGCAAGCAGTTTGCTCAGTTTAAGTGCTAAAAAACAGACCTCATAGCGGTGGCCACCTAATGTGTATTTCGGGTAAGGCAAATACTTCAATTTGCTCGTGTTAGAATTGGAATATTTTTCCTATAATAATAAAATGATAGAATGAAAGTGTATTTTAAAATTAAGGGAACAAATTCAAATGATAATTAACGTATCTTAAATTCGAAAGTCCCAGAAAAAAAAATAATTGATAACCTGTAAATCCCAGATAACAGCGAAGCAATCACCACCTCCAAACATTACGTGATCAGAAGTTGGCGAAGCAGCAATTCTAAAATCATATGTGTTGAAAGACGTTCGCTTGACTCCTTGCAAAATGCCAACTGAAATTTTCAAAAACTTTAATCCCTCACGTATGTGGATGAAATTAGATATATGATAAATATACAATCTGAATATACGGAAATAGAAAAAACACCTGGTGCGTTATTTAACCCTTGAACGCTGTACTGATAAATTTTTGAGTCTGTGGATGCAACAAAAAGTGATGAGCTGAAGCGATCAAGACATATCGAAGCAATACCTTAATAAGAGAAATGAAGATACTATTTTTTAAAAAAGTTTATTTGAAAATCGTAACTCCAAATACGATAAAAAGCATTCAAAACTGTTGGGAGAAACATTCAGATTTGTTAAACAATCAATCCTTAAAACCCTTAATTATGTATTTCCAATCATTCCTGAAAAAAATTTTTCTTGAAAAAAAAGAATACTCTAATCTAAATTTTGCAGATTGCAATATTATGTTTTTCATTTCACTGAAACAAAATTATATGAAATGAATCCTACTTATTTTTAAAATAAGCGCGAATAATAAAAAAGAAATTTAGAACAGCAACATACCGAAATCACGAACTAAAATACTATTTGGATCGTCAAGAATACGAAATGGGCCATTTTTGCCACGATAACGGAGATCCCAAAACCGAATACCCCTGTAGTAAATTCAAGATCTAAACCAACGATCACGAAACATCACTATGAGGGATAAGAGAATCATTAGAATGAGAAGCGTAATAAAAGCGCATATTAACTGCAAAAACAAAAGACTTCACGTTTTGAAAGACGAAGATGCTGATATTAAGGTGTTTCCATTATAATGTACTAAAGAAGTGATTCCTTTTGAACTTGTCGAAACTGACATACGCGATCTTCGCTTTGTTCCAATATTTTGACCTGAAACTGTACGGATCAGAGCCGTAAAATACAAAGTTAATACGATCAGGATATAGATATTGGGATGATCAAAGCAGTTTTGAAAACGCTAGGGGAATTGGATTGGATAACAAGAGTGGGTGACTTCTGGGTCTTGATTCGTTATTGTACGTCAAAGAATGTGCAGATCTCAAAAATCTACAATGTCAATTATCTGACTAAATTTGTCACGCATTATATTAAATGAAGGTATAATGATATGAAAATAATCTTCCTCCAAATGCAGCACAAGCTGAGAAGAGGAATGAGCACTATATTCCCATTCTGCATTGAGTAGTTGCTCATATTTGTTCGCTTCAGCTCCTTCTTGAAAAAAAAAAGACAAAAAAAACGATTCTATTCCTTTACCTATATGTTAACTATAATACTTCGAAAATTATACTTCTCGAAAATTATTGTACATGTATGTAAAAGCATACGTTCAGGAGCCAGTAAAGGATGTGTATTTTCCAGAAGATTGAAGGGACGCACAACGGTGGCTTGTGGTTCTCGTCGATCCCATATGCAAATTGTTCCATCTCGAGCTCCTGTTGCAAAAAGATCTGCAATTCGCATTTATTTTCAAAACATGTGAAAAATCGTGAATTCCAAGCCCTAATATTCATTGAAAATCTGATGAAAAGAAGATTAAGAGTAACTAACCAGGATTTTCGTCTGGTACAGAAAGAGCGCGGACGGAACCTTCATGACCCAAAAACTGCTGCAGCGCAATTTGTCGCTCAATATCCCATGATGTCACCTTTGCGTGACCAGATATGGAGATTAAATTATTCGGCCGATTTGCAACAAATGACACATCGATTACACAACTTCGATCGGCAGAAATTGCTAAAAGTAGCTCATGTTCGTATATAATTTTCGAACACAAGTAAGTCCTGGAAATGCTACGTGAATGTACTGTTCAAATCTCCTTACTGCATAATTCAAGCTTTTGTTTAGTTTTTTTCCTGAAACAACTTACTTTGCGTATGAAACATCTATTTCAAGTAGTACTTTTGAATAAAGCAACAAAGTAAAAACAGAGAAAAAAATGGAAAACAAACAGAAAAGAAACAAATTAAGAAAAGAAATACCATTCGGGTGGAACATGCACCATTAACTGCACCTAACCAAGTGAACTTACAATTTGTTATAGCTTCTTCTCGAACATCCAAAAAATGAATAAAGCCGTTTTCATCACCGATAGCCAACAAATGTTCAGCAGATCGGTCCTTGGCAAACTGGCAAACCACCCATGCACTCTGAAACTGACAAGGGTTTACATTCAATACAGAATGACAGAAAGATCAGCTTATTTCATTTTTACTACTTCTGATTTCAAAAGGAAAAAAAAATTTTTTTTGGAAGTGCTATGTGAAGTTAGTACCATAAATGTATAGTCAGGCACAACAAACCGAAAGAATTCGCTTCAAATTCAAAGCGTATAAGCATTGATACGATTTCCCCAGACAGTCAAATTTTAATGGGGAAGCCAAATCGTTCCATCCTCATGCAGTGATATTTGTTTTAAAAATCGATTCTTTAACATTTGATTATGTTAGTTCTCTTGCATCATTAAAAGTTCATAAGTTTCAAGCCTGCATAATATTTTGTTCCTAATTAAAAAAATGGAACTCGAATAATACAGTTCTTTCCTCAAGAATGGAAGTGGAATTATGTGGTCGATTGAGTAGAAGATTCGAAAAAGGACAAACTGAAAAGGAGAGTAAGCAGAGGAAAAAAATTACCGAGGAAATGAGGCATTTAGTTGAGGAATAATTTAGAAAATACGAATCCGGTACCACTCGAGATACCCTCTGACCCCAGTTCATGCGACGAGTACTCATCGATCCTTGACATTCGGTACACTTTCACCACCCACCTGACTAGTGCTGGATTAGTTTAAAATCCCCGTTCTAATTTTCAAATCTTGGGAGTTTCTGGCCACAATGCAAATCCAATATCTCACTGGACGACGAAAATAATTTGATTTCATTCCAGCAAGATGGGGTGGTGTATATTGCAAACGCTTTGCCAGGGACACCTCCAATGGTACCTTTAATTCGCACTATATCATTGTTTCCCAAAAGCGGTCTAATGGCTTGTAATGGACCAAAACATTTGAGGGAAAGAGAAAGATGTCCAAGTGAGACTTTGTGACAATGCAGAATATGAACTTTCTTAGGCCGAACGAGCATGCAGTTAAATTTAAACTTAAGATGGCTAAATTAAACTGTCTTCCTCTCTAAAACTTTTTGAATGTATTCATCTAATCTTGTCATTTCCGTTTTTTATCTGTAGGTTAGAGAAAGAGAAAGAGAGAGAGGGAGAGGGAGAGAGTTTCCATTTATTATCCTTCCACAACATTGCAATGTTCAAATGCACATCGTTCATATTGAATGCGCGAAAATGCATAAATTGGTAAAAATTAACCAAATATTCTATCGAAGGAGTGCGAAAGCGCTATAAAACAATATATTCTGTGCAAAAGTAACTGATTCGATACTAAATTAGTCAAAAAGTGATTCGTTTTCTCAATATGTACATGAGTCATTGATAACAGATTAATAGGGTTTCGATTTAATTCTATTCACTGATTGGCTTATCAGCAAAATATAGCTATTATCATAATCAGTAATATTTATCAGTAATAGTTACTATTTGTCACAACATTATGTAATTCAGACAGCAGTTGCATTTGGATCCTCTTAGTGGTGGTCTCATAACAGATTGTCTTATCTTTATAACACATTCGCTCAATTTCTCCCAACAAACCAACTTTGGATATAATCCATAACAGTACGACAGTTCTGTTCCAACTGTTTTCCAGATATGAGTAAGCTGCAAATTTAACTATTCACGATTCGCACTATAAAGATAGAAAAAAAAAAACAAAGTGGAACACTCATCTTCCATATTCTCATCGAAGCATTGCCTGTAAAAATCAGTGTTGTTCTCATGTAAAATTCGAAGAAATATTATATTTGGAAGCAAGCATACTTTTAATTCCTCATTCATGTAAGCTACATGAGAAGTTTCTTTCGCTCCAGAAAGTTTTGAAGTTTGTATTTATAAAATCATGATGTCTTTATGGGTTATCTGGTCAAAATTATGAAACGAGTATCCTCACAGACCAACTCTTATTTCCTATTTCGGCGTCAGTTTGGCTTTGCAGGGTTTGCATCATCATAAATTGTCACACTATGCTCCTCAAATTGTTCCTATGACCTAACGATGTTAGTGGTATAAACAAATGAAAAAATGATTGAATGAAATGGAATTAATTTCTGTTCTGCAAAAAAGATTTATGGTTGCTTTCCAGAGCTTAAAATAATAAAACTTTTTGTTTTATTTATGGAAATTGTTTTTGGTCCAGTCATTGTGAAACTATTCATAAATCATTACGTCCACGCATTCTTGTTTCGAGAGGATCTTTCAATCGTTTTCAAAAAATTATGTAACCTTTGTAATGTACGAATGACATCTACACTTTCTCATGGCGTTACAGAAACGTTTCTATTCATTGTAAAAATTTCATTTATAAGTGTGTCCGGTTTGCCACCGTTGAATCCAACAGAAGTGTTAATTATTTACAGTGGTCTTTGTGGTTTGCTATACGTTGAAGCAGACGATTTCGATTATGAAGCTCCATTCATGAATATCATGCCAACGCTTTCCTTGGTTATACTTACGTTGACATTACGTGTGAAAAGGACAGTCAAACTATTCACCTCTTGGACATTTCTTGTTTTTGATAAGCATAACTTGCTAACAAAAGTTGATCAGAAATCAAATTTACGCAAGAAAACTGAATCCTGAATTTAATTGAATTAATCAACGGTGACAGGGTGTAAATTAAAAAAAAGAGATTAACTAAAGTACTGGGGATAAATGAAGAGACTTGGCCAGAAGTCAAGTCCCCAACATGTCATTCCAGGTCGTCGATTCATCACTCTTTAAATAGCTTGCCCATTTAACTCTCTCGACATCAAATTGTAGAAATTATCTGAGAAGTTCCCTTTTATTTCTTGGTGTATATTTACATTTATCGCAATAGCATAATAATTTACAAACCTTTTGTGGATTATTTACGATTGCACATATTTTATACATATTACCCTTTACTTTGTCTATCTGGCGGTTATGGCTTGGATGTCCGTAACAATTTACATCATTGCTTCCCTCCACTTCTCTACCGTTGACTAATTCTGGTCCACACGGTCCTCAATCTCTCATTTCATTTCATTACACTTGATATTTTATTGATTAAGGCTGGATCCATTTGGTACCACGGATCTGAACGAGACAGTATGCAACAGGTTTGTGGTCATCTGAAGCTGTTTTAGATTTCTTTTTTGGAATGTGGAAACTTGTTTGGTGCCATATAATGTTGTTTGCCATTCTTTAGATGACAATTTTACTCATTGTCTTATCTTTTCCACAGACTTTATCTTTCCCACAATTTTTCAGTACAATTAATTGCAGAAATTTGACCTCACATATTTCTACAGTTATGGTACTTTGAAAGATGAAACGACGAAATGGGTAGATAAGAAAGTATTTTAAAGCCAAGGCCAAAATATTATCATTACTTATAGCGATTATGACAAACTCCGAAAAATGACTAGCAGGAATGCGGCATAAAAATTTTTATATCCGTAGTTTGAGAAGGTATCTGGTCAGTCTGATAATAATTAATACTTTAAACCATTCGCTTTTTCTCTTAGCAAAGATGGGAATCTGCTTTTCCTACCTGATCCATTGCAGGTTGCATTGCTGAGATTTTCGGGTTTGCTGTCGTTTATGGCTCCTGCCAGTTTTGATGTCGTTCCTGTAATACCATATTGCAGTGTTATATGCAGAATATTTAACTTGAATGAAATTGCAGCACTTTGAAATGGCTTCAAAAAAACTTCTCCCAAAAGTATAGATCTAAGACTATCCATTCACAGATATTCTCAGAGATTGTTACATTCTTAAATTTTCTGTGATTGAGCTAAATTCACTTCCAGGCCGAGACTACGAAGCATAGAATACCTGGAACTTCTAAGCACTGCAAAAATTTTCTCAGGAATTAATGAATGACGAAACTTTTAAGCGCCTTTAAACATCCAGTCAAACTTCACCGTAACAAAATGTACTGCGAAAACTTTCATCTTATTCTGGAATCTTTGTGAAACAATTTTGGATATAGCGGTTATGCATATTACCGGAAAGAAGTTGTTATTGATTTCTAATATCTCTAAAAATGCTTTCAGAGCTTCTCAAACTCATGAATTTGCATGCTTAATGTACCAACTGATATATTATTACCAAAATTATGTCCACTCTTAGCAACATGAATTTTACTTCCTAAAATTCAGACTCAAACTTAGTCGTATTCAAATTTTCGTAATCGCCTATATAAGATATACAGGATCGAGACCTACTGTTACTTTTCTATTTGATATTAATTGAAGTGGTGATCTAGTTTTCTTTATGGTTGGGCTAATTTTACAAAGCCAAACGAAGTCTCAGAATCAGCCACAACAATACGGTCCAGCAAAAGAAGGGAGTATCATAAATATCGAAGCCATATCAATGGGTAAAGATAAAGCGGAAAGAGGCAGATCAACTATATACACATCAGTTGCGCCTTCGATTTTCCAAGCAGAACCCGTGATACCATTTGTGACAATGCCAAACAATACTCCTTCCTTACGGGAGGTAATTATATATTATATATGGCATTCAAGTCATTATCAAGCATTATCTATCGACAATATCTCTCGTATCTTTGGAAAAATTATACGAACTGTTGCAGAAACATATTAATTAGATTTTAAAACATTTCTAAATTGTTGTCCCGGGCAGTATTTCAGAATACTTTTCTCAGTACAGCAAAATTGGCGACACGAAGCAAAAGGAAACAGAAAGGTGGTGGAAATGGCCTAATGATAATTGCTATTATGCATGTAATTATTCCTTGCATTGATATTGAAAATACAGCGCACCTGTCTTGCTTTTCTCCTCTCATTCTCGCTGACTGTCTTGATGTCTTATATTGCTAGCTGGTTAATTTAAAAAATCATATAACTTAAAGGAAAAGTATACTTCTAAACGTACTTCTCTTTCTATTATCTGAATAACATTACAGCTTCTTCTTGCATGTGGCTTGATAGACTTAGGTATGTTTCTCACTATTCGATTCAATCACTATGGTCATGTTTGGCCAGATAGTTATGCAAAGTTATCTGTTTCAGAATATCGGCTTTACCGCAACCAGGTAAATACTTTTTTTCTCTCTGAATATTTAGGGAAAAATGGTTTCATATCCAACAGAAGGTAACATTTATCAGTATTTAATAAGAAAAGAGGAAAATTAATCAGAAGAACAATGTGATTTACTTCAGTTTCAATCATTTCAGATGCTTTCTATCCGTGTCCTCTACTCACCTGTAACAATAGCTATTGGCTTAATGATATTTTTCCCGAAAAGCATTTATTTATTGATTATTTTCATTTCCAAAGTGTCATTTTATAGAGCAGCGATCGTTGATGGGGGCATTTCCTTTCTTGCTCTTACTTATGCTTGTATTACCGGTCATTTTTTTTTCAAAAAAAAAGAGTGAACTTTATGAAACGTCAAAGTTCAAATAAAACTAAAAGATACATTCATATGAGAAATCACTGTAAAGGCAGTGATTGGATGACTGAGGGTTCTCAGTGGACTTGAAGTCGATGAATGAGCCCTGGTTAGTTGCTATTGCAGGTTCACATGCATATGTTATATTGCACGGTATTTCAAAGATTGATATCGAGGACCGCAGTGATATCCTTTGTTATGCCATCAGGTACTTATGATATGCTCATACTGTAGCAGTTTCATCAAAACTTTCTACAATTAGTAAGTCTCAGAATTTCAAAGAAAACATTAATACACATTTCAAGGTCCTTCTAGGTGAAACAATTTCGGTCATTTTTATTTTCAGAGGTCCGCGTGAAAAAGCACCGCAAGCATTACGTGATCGGTGCTTGCTGGTTGCATATAAAATGTTTGGTGATCATTTATCGTTGCAATCCATAATTGCTATACTTGTAATCATCGTATGCATTATCAATTTTATTTATCTTTTTTGTGGAATGGATTCAAATGCAATGCAAGTACAAAAGAAAATTCAACTTCAGTCAAAAGCTCACAAAAAATTTTTTTAATTTCCCATCCAATTGAACTTCGACAAAAAACTGTTATTATGGGTTCAAAGTTTGAGAAATCGAACTTATGTTATTCAAAAGGATCGATGAAAATGAATAGAAAAGTGTGATACGAAAGATTGTCTTTCAATATGTAATAATATTTAGCATAAAATATCACATGTTTTACGTACCATATTGCTATTCAGTGAATCCAATTTGTTTCAATTCAATAAGGATTTAGTAATTTTTATGGTTGGGATACTCGGTTGCAGAACGTCCCCCCTCCCCCCCGTCCCCGCTTTAAGAGTTTAGATGTGGACAGGAGTGGGGTCGGGTATGAAGGGTTTCTTTAAGAACGTAGAAAGTAGTGGGATGTTTGTGCAACTAGTGTTGTTGTTACTGGTGACACTTTTGGTGTTTATTTTGCTTTACATTCGATACGTCAAACGTCATTCATGCGTGGACCAGAACATGGCAAAAAGGAAACGTCCGTCAATGTCAATACGAATGTGTTGCGTCGCTGGATCTGGTATGGTTTTGCTAATTGTTTTTATATCAAATTTTTTTAACAAATGTATACGAAGCATTTTGCAATTGCTTCTTCCCTTGACTGTAATGTTGTGATGAGGATATTTGATCCGTCTTTGTGCCATTCAATTTTCCAACAGAATTTCTAGCATAATGTAACTCACTTCTAATCTGGGAATTTTGAATTTAGTACATACTCTCTACTTTTCAGGTGGGCATACTGCTGAATTACTGACCCTAATGTCTGCCTTTAGACAACAGTTTAATAATCTCATATATATTGTTTCCGACACTGATAAGCTAAGCGAGCAAAAGGTAAATTATGTAGAAAGTCTCCATAAATTTTGACTTTCAGCAAGAGGAAGTATTCTAAAAGTAATTTGTTAAAAGTTTCGTATTTTGTGAATTTTCGTGAAACTTAGTGCAAGAAAAGATTCTTGGATTATCAACAGTAATTGATAACTTCAATTTTTTTGGGATAATCGAACTTGATTTAAGATAATCGAATTTGAGAAATCACAAGGCGCAGGAAACTTCCGGATAGAACAAATAAGTAGAAGCCGGGAAGTAAAACAAAGCTACATTACCTCAATATTCACAACAATTTGGGCCTGCATTGAAACCTTGTTTTTGGTGTGGCGAATAAGGTAATCATTTTATTTTTCACATAGAAGATAATATTTCAAAAAAGTGAAAAGGGTGGAATGATTGTTGAAATGGTAGGTTACAATTCTTCCGACGTTAGCATTTCGAATTGGAAAACTTGAAATCCGGATCAGGACTTCCAGTTAAACCTGAGAGTTTGAGGAACTGTTATGCTCGCTACGTTGTCAACTATAAATTATAAAAACACTCAAAAATCTTATTTCTTCGTTAAATGGTCTTTAATTTGAAGTTTGAAGTTATTCTTCGAAATATGAAAAAAATATCATTATTTTCGAAATTTTAGCTAAATGCATTGCATTTTTTTCCAGGCCTGATGCAGTGATCTGCAATGGACCAGGTGTTTGCTTACCAGTTTGTTTTGCTGTAGCGTTGTTTGATTTGCTACGACTTCGTGATGTGCAGTTGTTTTATGTTGAAAGTTTATGTCGGGTTAAAAAGTTATCATTAACCGGACAGATTTTATATGAATCACGCATTACTGACATTTTTTTTGTACACTGGGAAGATCTTATTCAGCGTTATCCACGTGTTGTTCTGATACCGTGCACTAAGTAGGATCAGTGGATTATGGATTCCAAATTTGCAATATCGTTATAAGTGATTCTGGTGGAAGATGTGAAATGATAAATGATAAAAGATGATGTGATGATAAAATCATGGCTGTGAGATGATAAAATCCCGATTTCGAGCTTCTAGTCTTAAAAGCCTTTTGACACTTTGGTTCCTAAGATTTCCAGGTAGTAGATTTTAATGTGAAATTAGTACGTTAGTATTAGCGATTTTTTCCACTTATGTTTGAAGAATAAAGGAATTTCCTTGGAGTATTGTCTAACACTTTATTTTTCAGTTAGTTTTTGCAAATTTTTGCAAAAAATGAAAGTAAAATGGAAATTTTCACAAATTTTTGATGAATTTAAGAGCATTTTTCAGCTAGCAAAATTGTTTTGCTCTACGAATTCCGTTTTTTGTTTTTTAGAAATCTTTGTTTCTTTATTTCTCAGGTAAATGATTCATTACACAAAATAGATATTTCGATACCTAAAGTGATGAATCATTTATCCAAATCCAACTCTTCCAATTTCTTAACAATTTTAATTGCAATGTTTAGATGTTGCAGACAAAAACCTTTTGATGTAAATTCAATAGAAATCAATGCTGTAAACAAATCTTTATTGTAAACCGATTTGTTAATCAAGCTTACATGCAATTGTTGGAATGTCGTGAGGAACTTATGTGCGAATGTCGAAATTTTATAAAGAATTTCTAATCTGACAGTTAAACCAATGCGTCAGCAATGTTAAACCACTCCCACTATAAAAGGAGCCAGGATTAGTCATCCTGGAGATCGGTAACCAAATCAGAAAGCTTAAGCAGTCACCCAATCTGACAGCTCGCTCAATCACTCAGTCTGGCAGCTCGGGTAAGCACCCAAGACCACAAATAGCAGGATACTCAATTTGACAACAGTTCAACGGCAGAAAAACAGCAATATAACAACTCAACAGCACGAGCGACAAAACCATTTGCTGTCCTTCAATTCTTATTTTTCATTTCGTCCCTATTATTGTTTCAGTGCGATATTGTACCATATAAGACCGGTAAAGGTTACTATCAATGCGGTGGGGTTACAAAAACAAAAAATAAACTACAAAGTCTTTCCCTGCCACCTCAAATGCTGATACTGCAGTCAAAAGTGATTGTCATTTTTTTCTTAATGATGTTTAGTGAACAGGACTTGATTACTCTGAAACTCCCCACTTCTCCAACCCTTCTACATAAAACTTCATCCAGTGAATTTTGAGATGTCTGTTGGTATATATTGTACGGAAATAACGAGAGATGGACTCTTTGTCAGGATCAATGTGAGGATATACGAAAACTTTTTAGTTTAAAAATTTATTAATTTCTTATGAGAATAGGGAGGAAAGTTTGATCTTCAGAAATCAAGGAATTAACCATTTTTTTGTACTGACTGCCACGTATGCAAAGATGTTATTATCCGACTTTTTCCCACCTGCATTCATTGTTAATTTATCAAGAAATGCATTATTTATCAAAAAACACCCTTTAAGAGAAATAATCGTTTTTTATCACAAAATAAGGAAAACAACACTTTAAGATAAATTTGAAATAGAAAGACTTGGAAAATTGGTCTGTAAATTTGATTCGTACCGTCAATTCAGTCGCCATCCGGGCTTTTTAGAATAGTTACATTTTATCATTAATTAAATTCAAATATGGAAAGTCGCCGACCATAGGCGCTGTTTTAAATGAGAAATGCATTATTAACTGTAATAGAAATTTTATGGTAACATTTATTTATTCATCTCTTAAATTTGGAAACAAATCTGCAATAAATTTGTGATAATAGGTCAAATATAGTTCAGAACTCGGATGGCGTTGATGGTTTAATTTGTTGAAATACATTTAACATTCCAATATTTTGTTCGCAATTTATGATTCATATAACAAAGTACACGTTTCGAAACATTCAAATCATTCCGCTTAGTATTCGCCCCTTTGGACGTCATTTTAAATACTAAGCGAAATGATTTGAATATTCACGTTCATGATTCAAAACATTCATGGTCAAGTCGGTGTATTTGGTACTATCAGTTCAAACAGTACCAAGTAATCCGATACTCCGATTCGGCCGTGAATATTTTAGAGAACACTGGGAAATCTGTTATCCATTGCATCATCTGTGGTGTCTAGTTCGATACATTTTGATGCTGCGCGCGGATCGCTTCCATTTCCAGAGCTTTGCTTCGCAATAACTTGATGAAACACGCAGAAATGCTAACATGAAAGTTATAATGGTGCCGCAATCATTTGTAAGTTGATTTTGCCCTTAATAAGCTGAAACTGAGTTTTTAAATTAATAATTATAATTTCTGATACTTAGAATTCTTCAAAGTAAGCGGTGATGATTCCCCGACTGGTAGGCCTGATTTCGCCCCCATTATGGCTCAATAAAAGGCCTCCTCAATGCGACTGAGTCCGAATTTCAAAACATCATAATAACGTTATCTTTAAAAAGGATTCGTTGGTAGCGAGCGGTACATATAGTGCTAGGCTATATTTGCGAGTTTGAAGGCATACCGATGAACAATGGCAATTTAGTCATCATATAGGTAAAACGCAGTAACAGAAGGGTTCTTAACAAGATTCCGATTCTGGGATATTTAGATGACTTCTCCCGTATAGAATTGATGAATCTTTACAAATCAGAAACCACAGCTTCATTATGCAGCAAAAAAGCAAAGGGAAAAGTTTCACTAGGCGCTTTATCCTCTCCCTTCACTTATGACTTCACTTATGAAGTCTTTTCGTCACGGAGATGAAAAAAGAATACTCACTCATCACCTAGTATCAGGAAGTATGGGCACTGTAAAATTCGCTTGAAGAAAAATCAGAAAAGATGATTACTACCGGAAATTAATTGGAAATAGATAAATAGCGAAGTGACGTCGCTTATGATGATCAACAGAAGATAATCTTACTATGAAGCGGTAAAACAGGTAAGGAAATCTGTGCTTCATGTTATGAAACATAAATGAAACTAAACCATAGATCAGACTATTACGCGTGCGAAAACTGGTCCTGGAATCAGTTTTCCACGCATTGTAATTTGTCTTTAAACTGGTCCCTCTTCATGTGTATGTGCCTTAAACCCTTATCTTTTCGCCCATTAAAAACATTAAGATTTCTATCAGACACCAAATAACAAGCAAGGACAAACGAAATCTTCCGACTTCTTGAATTATATTTTGAACTTGCATTTCTCGTTTAACAATATGTACTTATTTTCATGAGATCAACTGAAGAGCTTTTATGATGAAAATGGATGTTGGATATATTATTTCCTTTAGCTTAATATTGGGCAAGAACTTTGTAGTAAAAGTTTTCGTCCAGTTGTTATGAGGAGGATAGATGTGACATATATTTAGGCAGTAGAATTATTGTTCAACAGGATGTTTATATCCTTTCTTGAGGTAGGTTATACCAAGATATAATTACCGGTGAAACAGCCCTCGAAGCACAGGTAACCCTCTCAACTCGAAATATGCATTACTGCTGTACGCTAACATAGGGAAAAATAGAAAACATATAGACAATCGAACATAGAAACAAATAAATCTGACGAACATCCAACCGAAGCAAAGTTCTTACAGTGATTTGGTTCACTTAGACGTTTACGTTCAGAAAATAGCCTCACATCCAACAAGTCTCCGGCGATACCTTACATTTATGCAGATTTCATTTTTAATCCTATACTCACACTCTTAAAAATAAGAACTACAGTACTGAGTAACTGTCTTATCTGCTGAAACTATCATCAGATATTATGAATCCCATAAGCACTTTGCTACATATTTCTGATAATTCCAAGCAAGTATTACGCAAGACTGCTGAATTGGTGAAAAAAAGAACTGTTTTAAACTTTATTTTAAAAAAGCTCCTAGACTGATACAGATAAAACAAGAAACCAGTAGTGATGAATGAACCGAGCATAAGTACGACCATGTTAGTGGAAATATAACGTCATAAGACAGATATAACGTACAGAACACAACAATAACAGAATCAGTAATAGGACTGAAGAAGAGACCTGCATTTAAAAACATCTAAAAAAACCAGAACGAGAGAAAATAAACATGAAGGCGGATAGGTAGACTACTTTTATTGAATTTCAAGGACGCAGCTGTAATAAATGGGAATCAGAAAGAAAGAAAAGATAAGGATAAGAAAGGCTAGAAAAATTGACAAAGAGGCGATTATCATCATCAGACATCAGAATTTCACGTCAACATTTCCCATATTCCTTTTAAAACAACTCCATATAACACAGGAAATCGTAAACCGTGTAGAGCTAATAAATACAAGCTATCTTCTACTCCATTTCGTCAGGAATCTCTAAAGCATTTACTTTTTTTGAAAGTGCCTCGGAAATTAGAGTAGAAATCAAGGTCTAAAAATTGAAGTTAAATTGTTAAACAAACATCGACCATTGATTGTGCAAAAAAGTACTGAATATCCAAAGTAACTGTGGAGGCCACTTCCGCGAAAAAAGGAAAAATAAGCTTCCGCGAAAACATTGTAGTATATATCTTTGCCATTTATCCCGTACTACAATCGATACCAGTATCAATCACATGAGAATTTTAAAATATGCCATAAAGAAGTTTGATATCAAACACAGAACTGCAGAATAACCATTGATTTAGCAACTTTACAGAAACAGGAAACTTCACAGAAAGTGAGCAAATGGAGTTATAGTGGCGACCGTGGTCCGCCTATATGCGCTAAAATGAAGTACATCAGTGCATCCAATCTTCGTCCTTTTCAAATTATTTTTAGAGTCCAAAATACTTAATTTCAGTTTATTTAAGCGATTCGTACAAATTCAAGTCTGTAAGTATACCATCGTGCAGCTCTGGAAGATCTTCAGCAATAACCTGAAAAAATGATCTAATATGATGCAAAATTAAACATGGAATCACAAGGAGGGTCATCGTCTCCTGTTTTAAGACTCGATCATGACAATAACTTTATCCAAATGAGCGGATATTTCTATCATTATATCTATTTAATTAGTTATATAAGTCTTATACATATAATCATATAAATTAATCATACGCCCACTTAATTTATATATTTAATTAGTTATATAAGTACCATACAAATATTAATTATAATTTGACTAATTATATGAGCATTATATCTGTTTAATTATATAACCAAAAATTACCCATGTCATATATATCAGAAATGAACTGAAATTCACAAATTACTGGGAAATTAAGAATCCCATGAAACAAAGCTGTTGCACAACACCAATAATTCAAAAATATTCAAAAATCCTGCACTGGATTTAGTTGGATAGGCTGCTCAATTCTCATTCAAATGTAGGATTGAAAGCAGCACTGTTCAAAAATTAGTATTTCAACTGATATTTGCATTCTCTTCTAGTGGAATTAAAATATAATAACATTATCAATCAATACTTACACCTTCAACAGAGTTCACTTCACTCTGCTTTAGAAGATAGTCTTTGATGTTTCCGAACACTGCTGTCGCCTCTTCATTCTGTGAAGAAACTTCTTTTTCATCAATATATGATTCAAGCATCCAAGTTAGATGATCGTTACCAAACATGGGTACTAGATTCCTATAAGAAATAGTAGGTAAAAATAGTGTTACGGTTATTCAAACAACTGGAAACAAAAAGTCACAAAGACTATAAAAAATGTCATAACTAGTTGGGAAAACTCAACATCATATATAATACTTGCGCTTCTATCCTTAATGTCCCCACATATTTGTTGAAAAACGAAATATAGAATAAATATATACATTATAGATGACAACTTCTGATGAACAACAGATTCTGAAGATTCATAGCCAGAATATTGACATAATAAAAGAAACTTCATTTTCCATAAAAATATTTAGCCATCGCAAAAACTAACTCTTCCGTGCACCAAACTGATTTTTCTGGTAATCCTTTCGAAAGATGGTCATTTTCGGCGTAATGCTGCCTGAGCTTCTGTAACGAAACCAAGTCATCCCTACCACACACGAAGCATCTTACACTGTAGTTTTCTTTGCGTATGTAATTAATCATTCTCACCCGTTCATAAACATCCAGTCTCTCTTTTTCAATGATTCCAAGGACATCAAAGTGGTGAACATTCTGCAAATGAATAATAGTATAACTAAATCATTTTTTCTGCACATCCATTAAAAAAATGCACTAGTAATAACGTCAACAAAAAGAAGCACATATGAATTCAATATGCAATATTTTTGACCTCTCCAGTTCAAAAACTTTCCGAAAAGAAGCTTTACAACTCTGCAATTTTGATTTTTGAAATTATCCACTGAAGGTAGAGTCACTAAGTAAACGAGCTAAATTTACTTTCATATGTTCAAGTAACGGAGCAGCGTGATCCTCAGTTTCTTCACAAAACAAGCAAACTACACGAGTCTGCTCTACATCGATATTATCTTCTTGCCATTCTTGCCAGGACTCCCTATTTACAACAATGTTAGTTGACTGCACTTTACTTACAAACGTTTTAAAAAGTACTGAATAATCAATTTGAGGTACTGAGAAAATTTATTTCCCAATTTCGATGTGTATGACAAAAATAAAAAAAAAATTGACGTGGTTTGATGAAATCTTTGGGACACTACCATATCAAGAAATGGAAAGTGAAGAATTGCGGGACGGTATGCTAATTCAAAAAGAAATTGAGAGGTTCAACTTTAACTGAAATTTAACTTTGGCCATAATGCATACTGTTTTGCACTTCAGAGGACACAAGTATGAAGAACATGTCAGAAAGAAACACTAAACAAAGGAAGAAAAGGCTAACTCTTCTTCTTCTTCATCGGAATCTACAAAAGTTGGCATTGTATCTTCAAAATCTTCTTTCAGTACATCTAGCCAACGCTTTCCCAACTCCTAAAAAAAGACTTTTAGGTACGCAATGAGTTATAATTTAGATCAGATATGAAAATAAATGAATAAATAAAGGAATAAATAAATGAATTTAAGCAAGACATAAGAAAGTTCTAAGGGAACAAAAAATGTTCAAACACTGTAACACTGTAATAGGCAACAGTTCCGATACAGAAATTGGCATTAAACAATAAAAATCTCAGAACAGCTGCACTGATGAGTAACCCAGATATCTTCGTAAACCTGATAAATTCAGTATAAGGGGAAAAAAAAAACGATATTTACCAAGTAGTTGATAATGTAGAATTTGTCATAGTAATTGTTTTTTGGATTTACTTCCTTATGGTTTCGTTTACGCATATGATCCATTAATGTGTTACGGTCGCTGAATTTTTTTTCACAATAAATGCATTCATTGCTGCAAAAGCAAACTTAAGTTAAACGATAGAGATAAAATGCAGTGAAGAATCAGTCATAAAAAGCAAAGTACTTCTATATTATTACTTTGTATAAGGAACACTATGAGTGCGTTGGGTTAAATTTAAAAATGACAACCTGAGAAGTTTCGACTTCAGACACTCAATGTATTCAGTGACAAAAACTGCAATGATACATAATATTAATTATAAAGAGATTAGACAATAAATGAGATCGTTGGTAAGACATCCAGGAAGGATGAATTTAATGAATTTGTAATCGCCAGAAACAACTTGTCATATTCTACTTTAAGGAAAAAGAATCACCTAAGTTGTCCGGCGAGCCAAGATTTAAATGATGGATCATATAGAGGTGGTGAATTATTTTGGACCGATTACCACGTGCCGTATATCGACAAAAAATACACTGCTGAATGAAATTCGTATCCTCTCGCTCACGCTGCTGACATGCTAACGCCTACAATTCCAAAAAATCTGTACAAGAAACTAAAAAGTTTCATTCTTCCAAAAGCTACCTCGAAAGCTACTCAAATAGATAATGCTCTTCATTAAGTGTTCAGGATAAATCATAAAAAATGATGGCATACACCTGCTACACAATAATCTATTATTCTGAATGTTCTGCAGAAAAAACAAATTAAAACCAATAGCAAGTGTTTTACACGTCTGTTAAATATATACTGCGTTTAATAATATACTTCTTCCAGACGTCTCATAGCAAGTTTTTGACGTAAAGCATAATCCTCCGGTAGATTCTCGCCCATTTCATAGATATAATCTGTTTTTCCATAAAACTCATCATTTCTAGCAGGAATTTTTCTCGGAAAAATGGTATCAATACTTTCCTTCGCAAAACGCTGTCTCCAGTATTCCACATATCTTAATAAATGAAAATGATAGCCAGTAAGTATAAGTGAACAACATAACTAAACATTTGACAAGCAGTAAAGTAAATCGATCAGAAAGAAAAGCAATCAATTCCAAATTTCGAACCACAAACTTCAGAAAATTTGTTCAGGTTTCAAAATAAATAATAAACAATTCGGTTTCCAGCACCAACCTCTTCGGATCAACAATCAAGTCGATTTCAACAATAACAATATGATGCTCATTTAGTAGATGCCTGCAAAATATATTCCGTTAGAAGTGTTTCATAAATCTTCCGCTCATGAAAACCAAATACGGGAAAAAAAGAATGAAAAACCGACTCTGAAAACTGCGTGAGGTGCTCCGGAAGGTCGAAGAACTGCAAACAGCTCAAACACATCGTTGGACCACCCCATTTTGGACTGCAAAAGTGTTTTCAATAAGTTTTGCTTGAAAAACGAACCACTAGTTACGGTTGTTCTGCCATAGGCTTGTTATACCGCTGTGGCAAAACTTCTGAGGCGAACTCTACTCTCCCAACAAGATTTACATTTTATGGCTTCTAAAATACTTTGGTTCGATACCAGTCAATAACAGTTATTATTACTAAACACCAAATATCAAATAAAATTGTGAAAAAACAAGTGTAATGTGAATGGGCTCTTGAAATGTGAAGAATCATTAATAACATTCTACCTGTACCCCACCGCTGGGACAGTACCCGAAAGAGTGCGTATGCGTCCCCGTGGAATGGTCAGCGAAAGTTTTTTTGGTCCTCTCAAAGTGTCGTTATCATCGGAATCACTGAACGGCTCTTCTAAATCAACTGAAAAATATACAATAATTTAATGCTAATTATTACAAATTCAAGAATGATTCTTGTGACAGTATTTTTGCAATAAATTTTGCACTTCAAAACAAGGACATACTTTCATCGTCATAAACAAATCCGTCTGATGTCATCGAATTTGTTGGTTGTTGCGCATTTCGAGTTTTGTCCACAGCTCAAACATTTTGAATTTAATACACATTATAAAAATCGAAAAGATGTTAGGCAGAGGAAAAAAATATATAACTGAAATAGTTTTTATAAGTTCTATCGTCTTATTCCACTTCTATCTGAGGGTATTCACTCAATTTTTCGGCCATCTGGTTTTTTACGAGTTTTACTTCAGCTTTTCCAGGTTCCATATTAACAAGTGAATCTGTTGCTTTGTTTTGCAGTCCTCGTCGGGATCTACACTTTTGCATCCATCTTATGACATTTATTTAAACAACTTACAAGCACTGGATAAACATCGATGGATTTCTTCTACTGTTTCAAATACTCCTCCGAAACGTTTAAAAGATAGAAAAAAAAACATTTCTAACCCTTCCTTCGCTCTACCTGGTTGTATTTTGATTCTATCTACTCGTTATTGAGTTTTTTATGTAGAGAACTTAGCATGGCTCCAACCAATTGAAACATTATGAGTGTCACGTAAAAAAAAAAAAAATCTATGAAATATAAGCTACTAACAGTTATAACGTCGTTTTGCTTGCATCGTTTGATATCCACCATCAGCTTTCTTCGTTACATTCGTTGATTTTGAACGCGGCTTGCTCTCCTTATTCGAATTTTTGCTGCAAGGTTCCGCCTTACTTCCTGTTGTATTCCGTCGATTATCTCCTTTCTATAACATGATTCTGTCGAATAATTCTAAAACCGTACCTAATTTAAAATTAATATTTGTAGGAATAATTCACGAATGGTGATATATTATCACTGAGGTTTGTTAGCTCTCGATCTTTGGCGCAATACCATAGCATAACTAAAGGAGATACATTTTTTATCGCCAATTTTAAATCAGCAACGCCGTCTGCTTCATTGATGGATTCCTTCGATGTAATGCCATTTATTAATTTTCCCTGAATGTTGCGATCAATTTCTTTCTTGACATTCTTCGGGACATTCTCCTTTTCTCTGTCTGAATTCCCGTTTCGAACTGTATCACCATCTCCGCCCAATGCTGTAGCCATATTTTTAGCCTAAAAAGATGTGAATTTGTCCAGACTACTCCGTATCATTTCTAAGCTTGCATGTTTCTTCGTCAAAAAATAACATAATGATGTAAATATAACAGAGATATTCGCGCTAAGATATATCGTATACCATTCGCTTCCAAATTGTTAGAAAGAAATCGCGTCTGAGCTTTACGGTGAAAAACAAAGAAAAAAAGTTAAGTTTCATGAATCGTGATCATTAAACAAGAAAAATAATAAGCAAAGCTTTCGATGAAATGTATCTCTAAAATCGAAAAAAGGTTCTGCGGAAACACTAATCTCAAAAGAGCTTGAGAAACCTCAAATTATCAACTGTAAAACCGATATTTTACAGTACTGAAATGATTTCATTTATCACGAAACGTATCCCAGGAGTAGCGATAACCTTTAATTGAACCAAGGACAGTGTAGAATCGGAGACACTACAGTAATCGATACGATGTGAACTGGGATGAAATCGAAGTCAAGTTTGGAAAGACAGAGACAAGTAACCAGAAACCAGAATGGAACAACCAATAAACCAAGAAAAGGTAACACGCCACGCAGATCACGTCCGGCTCCTACCGCCGTCAGTGATCTTTATTTACTTCCGTGCAACATAACACAGCATTGCAATGTGTCGAGACAATGCTCAAATAATGCAGCATAACAGCCCGATCACGCGTACTTCATCTTACGAGTACTGCGTGCATATTTACCATCCACTTACTGTCTGGTATCGTTTTTACTTTGTCTAAATAGTCTGTTTGAATAAGCCATCAGAAATATCAAAAACAAATCACTCGATAATATCTTCGTTTTCCATACAATTCACTTTACTCTGTTTACTCCATGTGGATGCGATAAAAAGTTTATTGCGCCTAAGTGACCATCCACATTTCGGAATACATAGCTATTCATGCACTAATATATATATATAAGTCCAGAGAGTAATCTATTGGGAATGGACGAGAGTGGTGATCTTTAAAAGTTATGTGAACGAGAAGTAGCAGCAGCAGCAGCAGCAGCACTTGTGGAGTTGAAGGCAGGGTGATCATATCAGGAGGGATAACGGGTAGAGTGGTATCAGGAAAGATAAGGGAAAGAGGGCAAGGGAGAAGGAAATGGCAGTGATCAGTGCTTGCTTCCCTCTCTTCTCACTTTAATCTCATTCCAGAAGTTTATTGTTCACACTCAGAAATCGCAGAGCTGATCGATTCTCAGTTCGTCTCATCTCTCCTAACCTATTTGGTTTCATTGACTTTTATTTCCCTTTCCTAGACAGAAATTGAGGAGAGAAGTCTTCATCTAACTTAAATGGTATCGCAGTGTTAATTCTCAGATGGTCGCATAAAGTTTCTCAGCGAAAATCATTGGTCAGTTATTTAATTAACAGACCATTCCGGATACATTCGTGAACCAGAAATGACTTGTTTTTTTATCTTCTCTAGATAATCTTCATCTTTGTATCAATAGTATGGAATAGTTGAGGTTGACAGATTGGAATGCATTTATGAAAATTTGAAGGAAAAATTCCTTGGCAAAGTTCATCACTTAGATAACTGTTAACTGAGAGTTCACTATCTGTTCGTGCTAGAATAAAGCAATGATATGGCAAGATTCAATGAATGATAACTGAACAGCAAACTTATAAGGAATAATGGGGTCTAACTTAACATTATCGACAAATTGGAAGGATTCTGAAGTGAAGTCTTTAAGAACAAATTACAGAATGGACAATGAATGAAGGGTAGTCTACTTCCGGTAAATCTGTTGAGCGGTTATTACTGAGAGTTGAATTCTTCTAGCGAGAACCTTTAACGACTTCTTATTTTAAAGTACGGTTTCATATAATGCCATTATAATGAAATGGAAATTTCGGTGCGGTGAAAACTTTTTTTTCGATGAAATTTCGGTTTCCTTCTACGATCTGACTCAATGCATATTGCTTGTACTTCACCAATTATAAAATTCAAAGCAAATTTATTAACTATTCTAAGCATACAAAAGATCTTCCCATATTTTCACTGATAAAAGGTATGTCGTCACCATTTCTTGGTCTCTTTTTGAAAAAAATTAAGACTTTGCTAACTTCGGAATCTCTTTCCTTTTTGAAAAACTCGTGTTCATTTATCTTTGTAACAAACTAAGCATTTGCATAATCCTATTGCAGCCATTTTAGGAAATAATGAAATTGTGAAGTGAATTTACTGACGCTAACAAATCGATATTTGGAGTATCTATCAGTGATGGAAGGGAAGGGCTGTCAACAGCATGCATTACTGTAAGCATTAAGAAAATCATTCATTTCCATTGAAATTTCTTCATATGTTGACTGTAAAACTTTTGAAGAAGCTGTTACCATCATTGCTTCAGGAAGATAACCGAAAGTGAAACCAGAATAAGACACAATTCCCTATATCATTGAGTTATGAAAATAGTGCATTCGGGATCTTTTCTATCTTTCGTTATCACTGCTTTCACTTTCGGAAATGTATTATGCAGGAACGTCAAATGCTTCTTTATTTTCGTCTTCGGTTTAGCAGCAATACTTATTAGCCATTGCTTTTTTCCCTCTCTCAGTAAAATGACATTCCTGTCTAAAATTTCGTTTTAGTGTTTGCTGTAGCACGATCATAATGGAAGCTTCTCTTTTCTCTCGTAAAATCTCGTCCACATTCTCATCCATTTGTAAAATATCAATTATCTGCCTTCAGTAATTCTTCGTAACGCCCATATCATCTTTCGGAATGATTTTTTTTATTTAGAACGTTCGCACGATCCGTCAAAAGTGTGAAGTTATGTCTTGCAAACAATTATTGCACTAAGGTATTCATCTGATTTCATTGTAAAAGAAGTTATCATTTAATCGAACTTTAATAGTTTAAAGTAATCGCCTAGTTAAGTGTCTAGTTAAGGAACAAAATATCATAAATTACTTGGATCTTTTTAATATGGCTTCCTACCTGAAGAAGGTGTTTGTGATAGAACCGGAAATGTTTTTTTTTTGAATGATTAACAAATCCTTTTCATGAATTCTAAGTCTAATCACTTAAGTTTCGTATGTTTAGTCTCAAAAGTTTTTTTTATTATACCTGTAACAATCATAACTTATATAAATTTCGTGCTAAAATGTACTTATGAGTTAAGGCTGAGATTGAGATAATTGAGCACACAATAATCAGCGCCTCCATACTCTACTGTCACGCCATCTTCCTTTCATGTTACTCTTCAGCTTCTATTAAAAACGTGCTTAGTATGCATTATTTTTTCACTGCATTGTTAAGCATGAACACAATTTTAAAGTTGATTCATTTGTTTTATTCTTGTGATACTATGAGAAATAATTAAGAGAAAGGATAGTATAGAAGAGATGTTTGTGCTACAAATTTGACCGATATCAGTCTTCGGAGGTGCCATAAAAGTTACAATAGAAAGGATGGCTTCGGAAGATTTTAATGCTGTGCCCATCTCACCATTTTGTGCCACAGTTTAGGAACTATCCTTGTGAAGAACAACGTTGAAACTTCTTTTTCATTTTTCTGTGTTCTTTGGAATGAATCTACATGATGATTGCGAATCATTTTTTCCAGAAAAATGAAAGATTCGATCATATTTTCCTCACACAATTCAAAAACAATTTTGTAAATGTAAATATCTTCGAGAGAAGAAATGCAAGAGTGAGGAGCAAAGGGATAGTTCAGAATTCAACAGCGCTTTCGAATTTCTGCTTTCTTGCTCGGACGAGAACGGAAAAATTAAACACCGTACTGCTAATTAAAGTTATCTAGTTGCAACAGGAAATGTAATCGAACCTTAAGTCTCCAATCCGTTCGTAACAATACATTCTGGATTATTAAAGTGTCACTCATTCGTACTTCAGATCTCAGGAAAGCAGCTATTGCTCATCAAGTTCGTAATTTAACTACTTTTTTATTTTTGTTTTATGATTTTCCTATCCAGCCATTGTTGCTTGATACTTCTGTCTCACGTATCTATCAGCCAGATACTGTATCATTCTCAACCCAAAAAATTTATTTACTTTGAGGAACTTTTATTTGGCGAACATAGCAAAGCTGTTTGTAAAAACCAAAGGTTTTCATTCTCACATTTCTGACACATTTATCCAAGTCAAACTTCATTTTATCATTTAAAAACTGCCACGTTTGACTTCTTGTCACTTCCTGACAAAAACAGTACAAAAAAATCTCAAAACCTTTCAAATGCTTCCAAACAAAAGTGTATTGGCTTGGACGGTATTCATGCCTTAAAGGAAGGATTTATCACCCTAAGAAGCCACAAGGTCATGTTGTAGACAATGTAATTTATGAAAATAAGTAGCACTTAATGATTACTATCATTCAGAGCTAAGATTATGAAAACAATTGCACAACAATACTAGGCTCAGTTACTGCCGAGTTACTTTGTGAGAAATGGATGAAAATATGACGATCTTTTAAATATAATGATTTGTCTACAAGCTGCGTACTTATGGCTTGCTTCTAAATATGGACGATGTCGTATACTCTGAAACTGTCGTTATACTTAACAAAAAGTGAATAAGTGTTATCAGAGAATGCCTTTCAAAATGCTTCTTCCACATTGGTTTGCGTTCAAAGCATTATGGTATTCGGTATGGAACACTTTTCAGCTCTTCAATTTATATATTTTGTGAAATTTTAAAAAGAGTACGCGAAAGTGATCATTTCTGTTTACAAATAACAGTTTTTTTTAATTGAAAACTACCATTTTTTTTCGTTCATTGGTTTATCTAACGGAGGAAAAATTCGTATTGTCACCATTTATGTTTGGTGATGTTCATCTTCGAAATGAAAATAATATATCTGCTTCTGTTTGTTCTGGTCTCTCCGCCAGAACTTTCACGACCATTCCCCCAATTGCGCTATCCATCACTTTTTTTTTCCTATCTTCGCATGTTCCATTGCTTATGTTACGCCTCTCTTGAAGCATTTAAAATTTAAAAGATGAACCCGTCCCATAAATTAATTTTTGATGAAATCAAAAATATTGGAAGCTCTCTCCGGACCACGCTGATACGATTTCGGAACATCGCTATTATCTTCACGTTTCGTTAAATGAAGAATATGCAAATCTAACGCAAGCACTCTTTCGAATTCCTTCGGACACATCTTGAGAATATTAAAAATTTTCGCACGCTGTTCTTGCTATTATTTAAAACCAGTGGGAATTCGTTCGTTTTATTCCATCCATTTCAGTACCAATCATAATTCGTGTTGCTATCCAGCGCTGTAGTTTTTACAGCTATTATTACAGTAAGTTGAATAGATTGTTTGTTCTTCACTGATATTACAAAGTTAAACAGAAAGAAGTCATGTCGGTATTTTTTGTCACTAAAACATGTGCAATGAATTCGATTTCGAATACTTTACTTTCAACATTTTCACTGTTCAATAAGTGTTCTGTAAATTGTGCACAAAAATCTCTCCAACTTCCCTCCATTTCACATGTCAATCGACCGGTTCGAAACCAGTCATTTTTCCCACTCAAATGATGTAAAGCGGTGTAAGCTATGTAAAAAAAAAAGGTTTGGAGTTTCATTCGGGATTTTCCTACCTTCCCAAATTATTCCAGAACGGTGCGGAATTTACCGATCCTTTTTCAGCAGTAATAGCATGAATTTCAATTTCCTTGAGATTTTGCATTTTCCGGGTTTCATTGTTTATGATGTTGTACCCGATGCTCTTCATCCTAGAAAAAGGAGTCGATCCTAATTATTTAAAGCATGTGACTGAGAAGACTGTCACTGGAAAGTTTCGGTTTAGTTTAAGAGGCATTCAATTGATTTTTTTCAATGAAAAGGGATCTTAGGAGCTCTCATTCCATAGTCATTACCTGCAACTGCAAACTTTCTGCAGTTTTCCTTGCACTGATTATAAAAACCACCATTTCTTTTGGTCATATATTTACATGGATATGTGTCATCTTCATTTTCCACAAGATCTGAAGGGGTATATCTAATGTCCAATAGTGGTTGTATAAATGAAACTTCGGTTTGATTGAGAAGCCTTAACAGAGTGCATTAATATAAACAATAAGATCATAGCAACACAGCATGATTATTTGTCACTGAAGTAACCAAAAAATTGACGACAGTGAAATGCAATTGAAATTTTCCTAACAGTTTTGCAGTAATAAAGGTGGTCATCAATTCATTGGATCGCTTTTTTGATCTTTCTGTAAAAATGCTCTCTTGACCCTTCATTCTGCTCAGAATGTACGCTAGGGGATTTCTCTTTTGGATATTATCTACAGGTAGATTTCCACACAGATTATCAAACGATAGCTTAACTCACCACGAAATTGTTTAACATTAACACAATTTCGTCAATTTCTGATCTCCAAAACAAGTCACTTTGTAAACTAATTTTTCATAGCATTCTGCTTCGTCTTCTTTTGCTAGTTCAACCTGCTAGATTGACCACCAGAATTATGTAAAATACCGAAGCATCCGAGTTATTTCGGAGTTCATCTCACTTCAAATACTCTGAAATGAAATTCATGAATTTTAATATTCGTGGTACGAGGTGTCATAAATTATTCCATTTGTTCAATTTTCCTGCATCTTCGGATTCAGAAATCCTTCTTAAAAGGAATGTACAGTTCTTGGCTTGTTTTATTATCGACGCATTAGTTATATGAAGTAGTAGGAATGGCGAATGAAAATTAAGCCTAGTTTTTATCTTTCTTCTTAAATCCAATAAAATAGTGGACAAATCCATCTGGTCCGGCCAATGTTAGCTTTTATTATCATAGTCTCGAGTATTCTAATGTATTTCCACATCATCATTGTTTTGATGTTTTTAATTGAAATGCCCATTATATCCATCGTTGTTACAAATGGAACCTAGTTGTCCATTATCATGCTTTCTAGAAGTGATTCCGATTTAAATTAAAAAGAAGAGACAGAGAAAGAGAAGAAATTGGTTCAATTTAGAACTCCCTCAAAGTGCTAATGTGAATTGGTGCCATTTCTAAAACAGTCTTCCCAAAAAGACTGCTATTAAGGGAAATCATTTCCGGAGTACCCGTTTTCCCAAAAATTTTACACCAGAATTATTTCCATCTTGAAACTAATTAAATCAATGCGCGCAAAATTGAGACTTATGCGAAACAAAACGGATCTTTATCAACTTACGAATGACTTGGTAAGACTCAAATCATTGTTCCAATCCAGAAAATTCAGAAGTAGCGTTTCGGATTCATTCATTACTCCATGGATTTATTTCATTTCAATATCGCTAAAAATGAATGCCACTCACCATGGGGTCAACTCATTCTAAGCCGACCTTCATGTCCAATACCAAATTCTTGGAGCTCACAAGAGTAGGCAGTGAAGGGCCTGGAACAAAAGGCAAAGAGTAGAAAGATATGATGTAGAGCTCTCCCGCAGCTCAAAACTAGTAGTCCGAGCACTTTTCATTCATTTCACTGAATCATTTTTTTTTTCCATGTGTATGTGTCTATGAGCGCATTTGTCTAAGTGTATGCATACGTGTATACCCGTTCATTAGTGTAATTGTATGTTATACCTCTAAGTGCGTTTCATCTTAATAAAATTTTCATCACTGAGATTCAACAAAATCAGTGGTTGAAGCTAAGACTTTCCACATGTCGTAGAATACACCGTGTTGCATTCATCTTCTGAAGGTAATCCAAAGTATTCTAAAATTCATTTCTAGTGATACCGAGGAATTGAAATGATGGAGAGCATTCAATGAAATATTGCTGAATAACCTTGAATGACGCAGTTGAAAAATGTAAACCGTTTTTTTTTTCAGGATGTGAGGTTGTGCGGTGTGATGAACATATTGCTGAACACTATCACCTACTTGTTATCATTCACCGTCATTGAAATACACGCTCAGTGGAATACTGCCACAACAACTCTCTACAACAGTCGTAAATTTTATTTGCTGAATAATTCCCTGATTCAAGACAGTTTTTTAATGATGTTCAAATATTTTCCATAAGAAAAGAGGTACAAATGATTGGTTATATATAGAGAGCAGAATATGATTAGGTTAACTTTGAGAATTGCAAATGATCTTCTTAGAATGATAAAATTATCATTGTACATGCTAAACATATCGTTGTTTCAAGATATTGCGATCTGATCAAAGAAGAATTAAAATTCTGAACTAAGAAAATACTTCGAGTATAAAAGCTGTTTGTTGAAAATTTTTTCAACTTTTTTCCTTCTTCGGTCATTCCCTTTCTTTTACTCACTCTTCATGATATCCAATTTCAACTGCATTCAAAAATTAAATGTTACTTCTTAATGTACATATTTTAATTTTATTCCAATTGTGCGAACGCGAGGAAATAGACAGTGTTCTCTAATAGTCACTACTTGTCCGACATCTGTTATGGCACGAAGTTTAACATTTCTATTGAACAACTTACATTAATGATTTATAATTCCCTTCTTGTTACTGTATACATTAGTATACTGTGATGCGTATTCTCTTCAGTATTCCCGAATAAGTTTCTCTTTAGCAAGTTTTATTTCCAAAACTTCCAACTACTGTTTATCTAATTGATAAAATTGGTCAAAATCTCTTCATCTTAACAGCTGTAATAATTACTCGAAGGACTTCTTTTTTTTGTTTGCAACACTCAGAAACAAATACATCGGTTGGATTATTTGAAAATATACCATATTTTGATTATTTTAATTTATCAGCACTCACTTTGTACAATTACAACAATTCCGCCAGTTTCAATCAAACTCAGCATTTGCTCTGTTTAACATTTAACACATTGAGACCAGAAGTTGCAATTGGTTCAATCCATACCATTATTTATTTGAATAAATATTCATTTCGCATCATTTGTCGCTTTGAAAGACAAAGGGAATTTTTTCTTTGCGACACATTTTCAATGAAACATACCAGGTGATGAGAGTGAAGTGTCGGTTTACTTCATAAAATCAAATGAAAGGAAATTTTTCTTCCCTTATTACTGTTTCTCCTTCCATAATCACTAATCAGTTTATTTTGTTTCCCATTAGATGCATTTATTTTATATTTCTTTCTTTTTATAATCCTAAATTGTACTTGTAAATTGTACCTGTACTACTTGTAATTGTACTTTGTCATATGAGAGATGGAAAATAGTTGTTTTTTCTCTTCTCTATCTCTTCTCTTTCTTTATCTGGCCGATATTAATACTGGGGAAGATAAGTGCTTAACAAGAAGACAATTGAGACTGAAATTGACCACTAATAACGGTCAAAAAAGTTGGTTAGTTCTCAAGGAATATGAATTCATATATGCACTGATTTTCTAAATGACATTCCAACTTCGCTACTGGAGCGTTGCAAAAGCAATATATTTTCTGAATGTCAATAGGAAATGGCGGTTTTAATTCTGCGAATTTTTTGAAAGAGTCATTTAAAAAAGCGCTTTTCGATAGACTCTCAAGGGACAGAAATATCAATAAATTTTTGTCAAAATTTTTTTCTCACTTTTTGTTATTTCCTTCAAGCTTTAAATTTGTTTTCGGTCCCTAATTTCGTTTCTCATTACTAACAGCATATCTCTCTTTTAGTATCATTACTCTGTCCACCTTGTTTTGCGACATTTATTTCATATTTCCTTTTTTTTATAATTCTAAATTGCACTTCCCCACTGATTTATATGAATCATAATGCTTTTTGCATTTCTATTTGGATGTTGATTTTTGTTCGAACTATACTTAAAAAAAATTTTTTACGCCCTTTAGAATTTTAAACTGTATTCACTTCCAAGGAATGAATTATTTGAAATAGTGATGTCCATTTACTCAATTTCCGGTCCAGATGAACAAGATTTGACATCACATATCACTCTATTGGATCGTTCGGCTTTAAGCCCTAGTAGTTATCATTTTTTTTTATTATCCCATGTCTATTAAACCTAAAAATTAGACAACAACAATTATCTGTGATCTGTGACTGTGTCGAAGAAGACTCTCATTATTCTTTTGCTTTTTTTCCTTCAAATAACTATTGCTGGTTCCATTTTCTCATCAAAATCCCGCATTATGCATGGCATCAAAAGAAAATTTTAGCCAGGATAGAAATATGCATTTGATAATGTCTAGTTATGGGTCCTACCATAATCAGTTGTTATCTCCTTTGATACCATAGAAAGGCTTTTATTCAGAAAGAACAAATGACTAAAAGCTAGATAATCTTTAAGCTATGATCCATGATTATCATGGGTGTTAATCTAAGCGCAAATCTTTTTCTTCACCAACAGAGTAAACAAAAACAATTTTTAAGTAGTGGACTTTTTTTCTTTTTTTTCAACAACTTTTTCTAAGATATTTGAACGAGACAGTCGTTTTCGATGAAGTAATTATATATGCTCATCCTGCAGAAATATAATGTCAAAGTCATTTCCACTTCAAAATTAATGTTTAAATTTATTACTTAAAGAGTCGCGATACAAGAGAGAATCTGACAGTTATTTGTCCACTTCAAAGGGGAAGTCTGTGTTAAGTCTGACTCTACCAACACTTATGTCGGATCTGTGTCCTTTTCTGTTGGACACTAATGGCTGGGATACTAAATAATTCTAACCGTTTATTATCGCTGATATCTTACTGCTTTCATGATGCTTCAATGATTTTATTTCATCCATGCAAATCTCGTTTTAGTAATCATACAAACTTTGTCGAAAGTTTGTGTAAAGGCGAACTGCGATCTGTTCTACTGGGCTTTAAAGTTTGTAAAAGTCGATTATGGTGCTAAATAATTTTATAAAAGGCGTGGAAAATGGCCGAAATAATTGCTGAGCGATCATTTTTTTCAATTCCGTTTATTATTCATTTAGATTTATTAATCCAAAAGTTTATTTTTAAAACTTGCTGTCACCTTGCATCAATGTATCATCTAAATAATATAGCAACTGACTCTTCTAACCCTTAACACATCATAATGGATAATGATTAGTTGTGCTTCTAAAAATTCGATTCTTTATCGGATCCTTTAAAGGTTACTTTGTTGTAAGGTGCAAGGATGTTTTCAACAGCTATTTGTGATATGCTAACTTACAATATACATTGGTGAACTGTTTAGGATAAAAATTTATCAAAGAAGAGATTATAGGTGCATTTCTCTAATCCATTTTGCAAAGGGATGACATTCCCACGCTTGGCTTCCAAAATTTTTCGATTTTCATTCACACAAAGCCAACGTTGTTTCTCTGGAAAGGTCAGCTAAGTGAAATTTTGATATAATTTGCATATTATGTAAACAAGGAAAGCACTGCTGCAATGCCATCTATGTTCTTTCTCTTTACATATACACTTTTCCAAAAGAGACAGCTCAACATAATACTTCTCCATCCGGCTATATCCATTCCTGAAAGCAGCAAAGCTCTTATTCGGAAAATTGCTTGCAGCAAGGAAATGCTATAATGAAGAGAAATGAGAAGACACAATATTGCCGTATGAATGAGAAAGATTTCTTGGAAATATGTGTTGTTGTCATTTTGATGCAAAAAAACAGATGTCTGTAATGGATTTATGAGGTAATTAAAAGCTTTCTTAATAAAACAAATTAACACTTTGTAATGGTAATTTATATCTATCAAATTCCACCAAGAACCATTTTCTCTTATCTGAAACTTTTCAAATATCGCATACGGGTCTTACTTCACGTCATGGCTCTGTCTTTTTTTTTTTTTTATTCATGGCTAACAAACTGCTTTTTTTCCGATGCATTTTCTAACTGTCAACAAACTACACGATCTATGATGACATCTAGTAACTCTTACTTTGCTATTGTAATTTTCTGACGATAATATTATTTATTGCAGTAGATTTCACATAATAATGTAAACCCCGAAAAGAAGTCCTCTTAGATAAATTAATTTAAATTCTGCGGGGTTCGACTTGTTAGCTTGTGCACACTATTCATTCTTGCATTTTTATTAACAACAAATGCGGTCGGTAGAACTTCAATTCTTTATGGAACATATGAATTAGTCATCCTGCTTTTATGTTACAGCTGTTATTTTTTAACCTGAACCTGAACCCGAATTTTTCATAATTTGACGACATTCCTTATTCTTGAAATGGGTCTTCACAACAACTCCATCCATGGGTTAAAAAACGTGGCACCAAAATGATATTACAACAGTTTCGAAGTAACTAGCCTTGTTTGACAAAATACCATTCGCTAATTATCCATCATTTTAGTACATTGGTATATTAAAATTTTGTGACTTCGGTAAATCTTCTATCCACTACCGAAATTATTTCTGGTCTACAGTTATTATCATAAATGGCTTTGGATTACAAGTACACTACTATTGTTCAATAATTAAATGAACTCATCTGCAATAATTCAATATCGTTAATACCTCTCTCAGATTCTAAATTCTACACTTGGTCCCATTTCCAATTAATTAGCGGTTTGTGCTGCTACAGCTACTGATACTGATATTACGCAATGTCCTGATGTGTTTCTATTCCATAACGATTTCAATAGCAGTGTCAGCGTTGTTGTACATTGGTATCAATGCTGCAGCTATGCTTCCGAACTATACCACAACATTTCCGGGTGATAAAGATGCAGGTGGCAAAAGTCTGCGCTTCACCAAACCGTTTCATCTAGCATATTTTGATAATTTTAATGTTGATGTTCCCAGTAATAGCAATCTCTACAACCGGTTCCATATTACTGGTAAATTTTTTGATTCGGTGGCATTGAATGAAGTATCATTTACTTCACAAAATATGCACTTCTGTTGATAATATAGAAAAACTTAGTGCGAACTGACTACAGTATGACTTTATATAATTGGAAATTTCCAATGAGTTGCACATATACATTTGCACGTTTATGCGATCAGTTTCTTGCTGCTGCTTTCCTGCTTGTAGATATCAAATTTATGAAATATTTGGACGAAATTATAGCGAAAACAAAAGTTATCGTATATTTACAGAGGAGGAAAAGTTTAAAACAGATAAAGACAAAATTACTGAGAAAAATGATCCGTGTTGTCAGTTACAGTTGAGAACATTGGCTTTCGCTTTTCATTTCAGACATTTGGATTTGAGACGAAGATGTGGGGAACTGCTGCATGATGCAAATACCTACTAATAATTAGCACTGCCGCTAAAGCAATCTTTATTGACCTTCTATAATAAATTTATGAAATTTCGATGTCTATCTACCTTTTCATTAGCTTAAGTTTCAGATACAGCCCGCTGTTTCTCCTGTATGTCGAGGCTCTACGAAGCAGTCTGGCCCGCTCTTTCGTCTATTTATAGGAGGCCGAAAAATTTCACGGATTTATGTAACGAAAACAATCTCGATCCAGAAGCCGTTCCGTTCACTTATTGCCCAACAATTTGCATACGAATGTGGGAGGAACCGGCTGTAGCTGGTATCTTTTCCATTCAAGTTGCTCGTATCACATAAGGTTGAATATCGATACTTCTCACATGTATGAGAAAGCTTCTCACACACAGCAGAGTAGAACAATTTTCTAAAGTTGGGATGGAACTGAAAGAAGAGAATTATCTTCAGTATGTGCAAGACCTATACCCAATATATCCAATCAGAGTAATTTTGTTATAGATGAACAGCTTGTAGGAGTTCGAATAAGGGGTCATATTCGTGGATGCCTTGATGAGCTTCTTTATAACGGCTTCAATCAAACAATCGTCATGTGGTACAGGTGGATGCACCGCGACTCTTGCCGTCAATACAGGTCTTCATCTCTTCCCATCTTTTCCACATAATTCTTGTGCTCCAGTTGAAAGGACCAATATTGCAGAAAACGTGAACTATTCAAGTTACCGACCGAATTAAGCGACGATAGCTACATTACTGTGTGCACTTGCTATGCTGATTATTGCAATGGGAGATCATCTGCAACAACAACTGAACGGGCGCTCTTTCACTGTCCACTCTTCTTCGTGCTCTTATCTTTCCTTATCGTTCTGTTTCCTATTCACAGGATATCCTTATCAATAATTTGATACTGCCCATGTCAGTGTATCTTTGTATATTGTATCTCATATGCCTGTGATCTTACTGTGGACAGTCTGACACACACATTTTCGATGGAAATTAGCAGCAAGCCTATCCAATAAAATTGTTATTGAGATAGAGGCCTAAATGCACATTTCAGATGTGTCTAAGTTACCTAAGTAGGGCAAAAGCGAATCCAGAAAAGTATTGCAGCAAAAAAGTTAGAATTCGAAAGAAAAAAGACTACCCCAAAGTTTTAGAGAGTTTCTCAGTTCCCCCTCATAGGTTCAGATAATCTGATCGAATCACTTGTTCCATCTTTATTTCATCACCTCACCAAGAATCTCTTCACCAGTGTGAGGTTTCATCGGAACTGAAGCCAATGAATAACTATTTCATAAATGTACTAAGGAGCTTATTTTGCTGACATAGGAAAATATTGCAGCAAAAAAGTTACAGATCTACAGAATCCCAGAACCACTTAGGAAAAATTTAACTTGTGTATTAGTATTTAAAAATCTGTGTGGAGGAATTGTTCGCCTCAGTTTATCTGGAGCTAGTGCCATAAAAGTGCATCAGTTGATAATGAGAAGGAACACAAAAAAGGAAATAAGTGGCAAAAGATAATGTAGACACTGATAAAATTTGCTAGAACTAGAAGGAGATGTGGAAGCGATAATTTAAAATCATTATTTTTTAAATAAATGTTGATGGGCGCCGTTACATCCAAATTTGCACGATGTTTTTTGACCATATTATTTGAGCACGTTTCTAAACAGTATTGTAATGCTAGACCAGGAATGGATTTTTGATATCTGAACAAACTATCAGGTAAATAAAATATGACATGATGCAAAATGCAAACAATTTTGCAGAAATTTATTAATTGAAGCTTTCGAAAATATACAAAAGAATGGAAATGCAAGAATGCATGAAAATGCAAGGGTACACAAGAAAACGAGAAATTCTTTCAAACGTAGTGATCGTTAAAATGTAATGATCGTTTTTCGCAATGTTTTGCAGATTCAAATGAGGATCTTCCAGACCAACAGGGTTTCTCCATCAACAAGAAAGAACTAATCAACTTTTCAGTGGCCCAGATAAGTTTGCCCAGTCAGTGTGATTGATTAGTCAATCGCCCACAGAAATAACTACAGCAATCGTTTCAGCAGCCATTTGCGCTATTTGTCTGCATTCTGTCGATGGATCAGCTTCGGCTAGCTTCATTGCATACTCCAACCAATCGATTAATTCGTCTCAAGGAAACACACAGTTATCATAAAAAAATGAATTTAGTAGGATGAAACTTGATAGACTGTAGAAATTTCGAGTTAAATTCAGTTAAATTCATTTCAGATAATTCTTTTAATTGCCAAAATTTGTTCAATGGAATCAACAAACACTTCATCGGATAAGTGAAAAAAAAGCTACTGTACTCCTATTAGGATGAGAAGTTCGAATAGACAACAGCTCTGGTAATTGTAGCAACGACCCCATTCATTGGGATCGATAGACGATATTGTGAAACGAAAATATTTTACCTGAATAGAATTGCAGTACTATCTCCCTCGATAAGGAGATACAAATAGAAGTATAGCAAAAAAGTACAGCTTGTCTCACCGCAAAATTCGTATTATGTCGAAGCGGAACAAGCAAATAAGCCAAGGTACTGCAAGGAGTAAGATATTCTAATTTTACGAAAAATAAGAAATATAAGAAGACGCAGTATGTTGCTTCACAAATAACTGATAGGATACCTCGACACCCAATAAAAATCTACAACATATCAGGCCGTGTTACACCTGATCCGGATTTACTCTCCTTTTTAGTTCCTCTTCAAAGCGAGGAAAGCCTGCAATGCTATGTTCACCAAAAACTGATTTGTAAGTAAGCCAACATACACATCTTAGAAGATGGCAGAATCATAGAATTATGGAAAATTTCTAGCCTTGTCCAGCAATGCTGGAAATCTGAAATTTGACAGACTCAGGAAGCAAGAAAAACACTACATTTTTTCTAGAAAAGTAATATACTCCTTTAAGTTCGCCTGGTTTACTACTTATGACATGTAAAAACAATTTTAGCCTACCTGTCAAACAGGTCATCCCTGCATAGACAAAATAAATATCCAATGTTATTCAAAAAGATTTTAAGATTGTAAAAAATGGGTTAAGGATATACAATGAAATCCTTGATATCAAGGAACTCGAAATTCAAATCATTTTCAGTGTGATTCGGTTCCTACAATTCGGACTTTAAACTAATAATCTTAAAACTGTCTGAAATTGAAATAGAAATCTTTGATCCAATTAACATACCTAGCCATTTTAACTGTACATGGTGAAGTGCCAGAACATCTGATCAAATGACCCATACAGAACAGAATCCTACTCAATAATTCCGAATCTCTTCCCTGAAATAAGAGATCTATCTTCCATATCACAAGATTTTCATCACAGTTTGAGTTTCAGTGACATTAATTTATTCACCACATTGCATGGCTGAACTACTCCAAAACAAGAACCGGAACCAATTTCGCAGAACTTTAAACAAAAGACTAACACTTAGATCGAGATGTTCACGATGCTGGTCGATTGCTGTCAAGGGGAAAAAAACGAATTTGCCATTGGTGTAAATCTGTTTTCCTTTAGCAATGTAACTGGTGTTTTCACGAAGTATTTTGTTTTGGAGATCAGTTCTCCATGGTTCGGAACTTTATTATCTAAGCAATCACTATATCAGTAAACTTACATTTGGCGACAAGCTACGAAGAAAATTTGTTACCAAAAATCCTCAGATCGTACAGATGAAAACCATTAGATGTCTTCAGCAAAATCGCTCAAAAAAATCGCTATAGAGAAGATTTTGGCTTAATCAGAGAGCATGCTCTTCATCCTTCCAACCTCACCTTCATTCTTTGGAATTCTGGTGTCAAAATTTTCAACTTGCGTTGGAGATGAATATTCCGATGCTGCGTCGGACAGAGCCTTTAAAATGATGTACCTATTTGTCATGGAACATCTGAAAAGGAAATAAGCGAGAAATAGATAAGTGAAGAAACATGTGCCTGTTGTAACTTCAGAACAAAAGATTTCAAAAACAGTTGTTTCTAAAATTTCTTCACTACATGCATCAGACCGAATTTAATTGTGCAGCAATGAAATTCAAACGAACTTTCTTGAAAACATGATATCAATAGCAACATTCCCCAGATGTGGACTTGTCACTAAACAAGATTCAATAAGCTGTAGTCGTTTCTCCTGCAGACAATGATACATAAATACAAAATATAATTGGCGATATTTAGAAGCAGCAATTTTTTTCAAAAACCTGCTCATTTGTAACAAAAATCCAGTTTTACAATTCGTTATTTTTGGCACAATATCACCACTGCATCAAAATTACCCAAAAAACTATTTTTGCCGCCCTCTGAATAATCAGTGGTATACAGATTACCGCAACCATAATGTACTAATTAGTATAATCACCTGGAAACGTTCGGTTTTGAAGTGATCACTAAGATCGATAAGTCGGCATAGTAACTCCTCCGCAGACTGTTCATAACCAACAGCTCGTTGTCTTAAATCAACCAAAATAGAACCGTTATCATGGATTTTTGATATATCAATTAAATTAAATTATAAATTGAGATTAGAAAGAGAGTTTTCTTTTGATAAATTGCTTGAAAGTCATCATCACTAACTCCAAAACTTCACAGTGATACGAAAAGTGATATTAGATTAATACCATTTCGAGCTACTTCTAAATCCTCAATGTTTAATCCCAGTTCTTCGCTGGACAAAAAGTAGCTCAGAATCAAAACTAAATATGTCACCTAATCATCGGTTCCAGTGCGTCGAATGCAGCCTCAAATTTGACATAATCGTGTTGCTCATTCAGTCCCTCAATACAATCTCTAATATAGTATGGTACCTCTACACTGTGATAATCATCATCATTTTCTTCCTGAAAAGACAAAGTTCTTTAAAAGCCCTTTAAAAAGTCCTGTAAAAATAAAAGAACATTCTATGTTCTATCACAAGTAGCACAAGGCTTTGCAGCTTAAAGATATTTACTCAAAATAGATGTTTGCTACATTAACTATGCTATGGAAACCTTTTTCAAGAACAATTCTTCTTCAGGAATTTCATATTCGGGGAAATCATCATCATCACTATCCACTTTGTCTGCATCATCCCCCACATCCTGTATTTCTAGTTGCATTACTTTCTTCTCTTCACTCTCAGTTTTGGTAGCTTTCACATAAGTATCATATTTATCGTCCACAACCTTCTTCAAGTCTACCGTGATTTTATCTGCTTCAGGAGGGAATTCAAATTTCAGCTCACCCAACGAAAACCAGTCCGTAAGCACTTCTGAAGAAATACATAATTTTAAGAATATATATGAATTTTCTCAGAATCATCCCGATATATTCACTTCCAATTGTAAAATCTTATTTCTGAAAAAAAGTAATCCTTCTGTAAGCATCTAAATGTTCCTAAAATGCAAAAACATAAATAAAATAAAACGGCAAAATATGTAGACCTGCCACAAACATTCCTCTTAGCCTACGCCGAATATCTGAGCACTTGAGACGGATGTTGACACCAGAAGCCATTTTAGTAACAACTTCGGATGAAATAGAACAACGTATTTGCTCGCTGAAACCTTCCAGCTTACCCTGATATCATGTATAATTTCCAGCGGATTATAAAAACAATAGCTTCACTTCTTTCAAGAGGAATCACTTTTTTATGCAGAGGAATTAAAGTACTAGCGCAAGGCACAACATACGTTTCATGAACACTAGGATACTACAAAAACAGTAACTTCATCAAAGGAATGAGTAGTCAGAAATTTAGCATAAACATCTGCTTCCAGCACGTTTCAAATAACTATATGTTCAAAAACCCAACACTGTTTCCAGGCAACTTGAGCAAAAAGAAACTTACTTTGCGTATTTAACAAAGTTGAGAAGCACGACATCAATATAATCCAACTGTTCATCAGAAGAGTGACTGACATGGATACTGCTGGCCCATACATTTAGAGCCGTATAGATAGTATCCCGATGCAACATGCTCCACGGCCCATCACCTATTACGGGCAGTTGAGTGCTAATTCAATATAAGTGTTATTTTGAAAATGAATAAGAATGAGCTTTATGAACAGGAATTAAAAGAACAGATGAGCGGAAATATAAATAGTAGATGATTTGAAATTATTTGGAGCAAAAAAAATCATATCAAGGCTTTGTAAGCAAATTAAGAAAAAAAATGATTCCGCAAAATTTGTACAAAAAAAAAAAATTATGCCGGTTTTAACGCAGAATTTTGATCCTGCCAAAGACGAGTGATTTTTTAAAATCCGTGATCAAACATGGGAAAGAGCATATATTACACTTCTCAATAAATCAAAGGAAATTAAATAATCCAAAATTCTGCAGCAGTTTTAGCTCTACAGATTACATAAAAATATAGGTTGGTAGAAAAAACTATTACATAAAAATATAGGTTGGTAGAAAAAACTATTACATAAAAATATAGGTTGGTAGAAAAAACTATTACCACAGGACTCGTGATTGCCGAAATGCAAACAAATAGCCAATTTTTCAGGAACTTGTTCTGTCAAAGGAAAGATTTTGACAAAAAGCGCTTTCTCAAAGAAAACCCTTCTCACTATTCGGTTTTCGTATATTTCATTACCAAACAATTTCTACAACATGTAATATATAACATAATTTCACTAAGGCTACATCTTGAGTGTCATAGGACCATTGTGGAAATAATTAAGGATAAGGGAGAAGGCTTTACAGAGCCTTAAATAAGTTCTCATAGAAGTAATTAAGCCCACTAAGCAAAAAAATACCATAATTGTTGGCTAGTTAGATTTCAAAAAATCCTTAATTTATGAATACATGGTCTTATTTCAGAACCATTTTTATCTCCTCCCACTTCACCTATATTTTAAGTTAAATAATGTCACCTTGTCTTATATTTACGAAAAGCCCCTACATATTCCTATCACTATTCCACTGAAGCGGACCTGTAGAATTTCGCCATCCTTTGCTGCAAGTAGAGTAAGTGTGAGTAGGCTTTCTGAATTAGCTATACCGTTCGAAGTGTCCGTAAGCAGTCTCGCGCTAATACTACCCCAAATCGTATCATCTACCTGAGATCCTAACCAGGTTACTAGTGTCCGAAATGTCTGAAAATAAAAATTAGGGTGAAAATCGCGAGTGAGGAGTGTAATCTATATCCGCAAATAAACAATGTTTTAGAAAAAATTTTTGTGCTTTTGATCAAAAAAAGTGAAAATCTTAGTTTTGGCATAAAATATATAAAATTAGAAAGACCAACAACAATATCTCCGCGGCTCAACTCATAAGTGATTCCCGCGAGGAATTCCATGTTCACATTCTTTCCATTTCGACATCTCATCACTGCATTCATGAGAGCAGCTTTAAGTGAATTCAATAAATAAATCCAGTGATTGTTTAAATAAGCCTTCAGAAATGCGTCATTTGACTTGACCTTAATAAACCACTTTGATATTAAAATACTTTCATTTTTCTTCAAAAACAGCAATAAATTCTAATACACACAGAAGAATAAAGACCTAATTCACATGATAGAAGTTTTTTGCAACCATAAAAAGATTTGGATATATTCAAGGAACTGAAGTGTCATACAAAACTGAAAATTTAGGCATAACACATCTCTTCCTATCTGTGCTGTAGGCTTCTTTCGCTTGCACAACCAAAAAAACAAAATTAAAAATTAAAACTAACCAAATTTGAAAGATGGAAATTTCCGAAAACATTGTGCACCAAACATGTAGTTTGACCCAAAAGTCTGCATAATTCCCCCTGTTTAGCATTCCAGTCCACTGAAATTGCAAGAACTATGGAATAATTGTGCAAAGTGTTGCAAATTACAATAAGAGCAGTGTGACCAGTATATCACCAGTGTCTTGAAGTATTTTTTTTCCCGAAAGAAAACTAAAACTTTCATCTATCAAGAGACTAGTACCAAAGATGCTTAAAATATGGATACTTTGAACTTCGCTTATGAAAATTCTGGAAACTGCTACAACTTCAGATAGATACATATATGCAGTACATGTATGGTACATATATGCAGCAACAAATTACAGAAGGAAACTGCTTGGTATAAGCAATGAGAGGTAATAAACAAGCAGCCGCTGACCATCATCCGGATCTTTTTTAATGCTGTCCACAAGTAATGATTCTAGGCGTGTCTTCTCCAGATCGTTTAATAGAATTATTATATGCTGCAAGCGAAACATTTGGGAACTATCACAAGAATTTAAGGCACTGATTAAAACCAGGAAAGCATCGTCTACAGGAGCTGAACGGAACAGTGCTGTAAACAACTCCTTGAATTCATTTGCTGTCAAAAGGCCTGAAATTTCAAACAAATCTTTTTTTAAAGATGAGTAGAAATCCCAATAACTCATACAGAAAAAAAACAAAGAAATGATCGGCGATGATTAACCAGATGGCGATGACTTAATTGAAATATAATTCGTAGTCAACTAATGTTAACTTTAGCAGTTATTTCTTATTAGATGTTCACAGTTCTGATCGAACTATTAGTTCAACAAAATTTATTAAAGAATATAATCTTATATGATCAACATTCTTCCACAGTTATTCGGTTTCATTTCCCATTTTTTACATCTTGTCGATATTCACTATTTCCTATTTTGTCGAATTTCTTAACGCCAAATAAATGTATTATTGAAAGTAACAAAGTGATGGAAGCAGTTACCAATTGAAGAAGGATGAAAGATGTTAATTAACTCAGTGAGCATGCGATATTTCACAAATGGTAACTTTTCCGGTGACGACACACACTGAAATTATATCTGCTGATGAAGACTGAAAGATGGGGAAAATGCGGGGGTTTCGGTCTTGGTTTCAAAAATGCCAAAAATACTTCGGGAACCAATGTAATCCACAAAAACATGGAAGTCTGAGCGAACCACAGCGCAAGCTACCGGGTTCAAACCTAGTTTTAAGTGACTTATACTTATCGCCATGCTCGAGAAGAAGAAATAACGTTTACCTGTAGAGCATTTTGAACAGCAATAAGTAATTCGGATCTGTTCCTAGCACTGCTAAGAGCATCTAATTCTCCGTCACACATCTCAAATTACATCTTTTACACATTTAGGGAACCAAATTAAATCTCTGGACACAGTTCCCCCTTCGGATAACAATATCCTCTCCGATTTTTCGTCCTGTCCCCCTCAACCTGTTCCGTTATCAATCCCTCCACTCCACTCGCTGTCCTCTTACCACCACTACCTCCAGGTTTTACTAATAACTAAGCATAAGCTGACCTTCCAGACGGGCAGCCGTGAAGTACATCTCAGCTTACCATTCAAGTTTTCCGTTTGGCTTGTTTGTGCACTGAGGAGGGGAAAAGGAAAAGGCGGGGAGAAGACACTCCAATGTTCTCAGAGTGCGATTTCAGGTCGAACTGATATAAATGGATAAATTGGTACCCTTTAAGCCCGTTAGATCAATTTCATGCTCATGGACTGGAATTAATGTGGAGAGCTTACTGTGTTTATGTATATTCGACGCTGATTTATCATTCATTTCAGATTAGAGTAATGGCTTCTCATCTTGAAACAAACCTTGCATTACTACAAGAATTGGTATGTTTGTTCATCTTGAAATTTCTCTTTTTATTCCATCAAACAGGTTCAAATTTCGCAGTAAAAAAAAGATTTTTCACTGCTTTTTTAACGCTCCAAGTGGAAAATACATTTCGTTCAAATCGTACATGAAAGCGTGAAGAATATGCTAGTTCCTTGTATGCCGATATTTTCCTATTAGGTAATTCGTAAATGGAAACATCAAAAACATAAGGTTACTTCATGCATGTAGATTGTAGTATTATATTTTCGTTCTGTAATTGCCGTAATTCTGTATTTGATTGTAAAAGATAACAACATGCTGCAGGAAAAGGGAACTACGAAATAATACAGTCACTTTTGAGGAAATGTGCCCTTTAATTATTGTTGTCAGCAACAATATATAATGACGTATTTCCTCGAATGACATGTTGTTAATTAGTAAATGTAAGAAATAGTAAGGACACAGATATTCATTTATAAATCTGCTTGATATGGTAAAATTGATTTTTAGATAAACAAAGATCCGGAATCGTACAAAGAAGAATTCTTGGGCGAGTACAATTTCTATATCAGAACAATACAATTATTGAGGTTGCAACCGAATTTGAATCATACGGATCTGCAATCACTGCTGGAACTGATTAATTTCTTGGCATCTACTAGTAGCCACTACCCAAGTTAGTCTAGAGAACTTATTTATTTGAAGTAAGAAATCTTTCATTGTTTGTTCACAGGCATATATTTCTATTATTCTATGCCTTAACAAACTGTATAAAAATGCCAATGTTTGTAATTTTCGCGAATCAAATTCCATTTTTGCAGAAGAGAGTAAGGAATATGCAGCTAGTATTATGGAGATTTTGAGTAGTCGACTGACTGGAATTGACCCAGAGGTGATTTTTCGAACTTCCAGAGAACTTGAAACGAGTTTTTTTTTTTTTTTTCAAGAATGGAAACGGTATTATATGTATTATATGCTAAGGGAGGATTTGCAAGTTCCTTCGAAATTACTCACTAAATAAATCATACACTGAATTGAATGAAATTTCCAAACTATGAAGGTCGACTTCAGATTCGTGTGGCGTTTTGTAAAGCTCTTGTTACCCTACGCAATCGCAGAATCATTGACCCCTTAGCTGTTATGGATTTGTTTTTCACGCTTATTCCTTGTGAAGACAAAAATTTGAGGTTAGTTTCTATTCTTGTGCTTCAACTGCATTAATTCTTGTCATGAATGTCCCGTGAATTCGCGTGAACTTCTAAATGGTTCTCATGGATGTGAATGAAAAATGTTGACCTTAATATCCGGCTGTCAACCAATGTTGTTTTTAACCAGTTGAGATGAATAAAAAAGCAAGGATAGGGAAGGAAATAACTGCATTATTTGACTTTCAGGAAGTTCATCTGCGGATCAATAAAGGCCTTAATAAAAAAACTTACGCTGCAATATCGGGATCAGAAGACACTATGGAAAGTTCGAACTTTTTTGTTCACCAAGTTGAAGGACTCTCGATCCATTGTGGTGCGCACAGCTGAATTGGTAGGGTTTCGATTGTTTCTCAATTTTTATTCAGATGTAGAGCTTCCACCTTGTCCATACTTAGATTGTTTAGTTTTGTATGCTTTTTAGGTGCTTATTGATGGATTTCGAAAAGGTTTTTTGAAAGATGCTAAAACAGCAAACGCTTTGGCAGATTGTTGTCTCCACAAAATTTCGCGCATTCAGGTTCACTACAATCATATTTTATGGCATAAACAAAGACAATTTAATCAGTTAGGTAGGATCGCATATCTCATGTTAAATTTTCGATGTGACAGACGCGAACTGTATAACTAAACACTTTCGGTGATAGAAACAAATAGTTAATCTGCCGAAAGAAATGAACTATAAAACTGCCCAAACCTCTCCCTTAAAGTTTGATCAGGTTTGTGCACTACATTTATTCTATTTATAGGTTGCAGCAATGCGGTTTTTCCTTGGCTCATTGGAAGACGATGATTCTGATGACGGTGAAAGTGAAAGTGAAGAGGAAGATCAGAAAACTTTAAAAGAGGTGCATTCTTTACCGAATAGCATAAGGATGCATTGAACTTTCAAAGACTGAAGTATTACATGTTGATATTTCCCACTAGGAGAAATTTAGATAGCTGAAATATTTTTCAGATTGTCGTTGCATATAAAGCTGCAAAAAAGACTCGTAAAAAGAAGGAAAGATTCATGAAGGCAAAGAAGCTGTTAAATAATAGTAAAAAATCGAAAAAAGAAAATGCCGGAAAATTCTGCAATCTGTTAGCAATTCGTTACATTTACGATCCTCAAACATTTGTTGAACGATTGTTCGGTTTATTGGAGAGCAGGAAGAATGAGAAATTCGATACACGTCTTTTGTGCATGGCGCTATGTGCTCGAATGATTGGTACTCACAAATTGCAAGCGTTATCGTTTTATTCTTACATGCATCGTTTTCTCCAACCAAAACAAAGAGAAGTTCGTTCTTTATCACTAAAATGATTTTAAAATGATTTTTAAAAAATAATTAAAATAATTGTAAAATGATAAATGATTTTACAAAAAATACTTTTTATAGATGATTTTAATAAATGTTTTTATAAATAATTTTACAAACAATTTTTTTATAAACTATTTTTTATAAATAATTTCACGAAATAATGTAATAATTTTTTCCGAAAGAGTCGGAATTGAGATGGTTTTCTTAAAAAAGTAAATTGATTTGCTCTGTACTTGCTGAATGCTAGCGCTGCACTTTGAGATGGGAATTTCTAATTTTACTGTTGTGGAACACTTTAAACGCATGTTTTTCAGGTTACCAGGATATTACTTTACGTAGCACAGGCTTGTCATGAACTGGTACCACCGGATATTATTGAACAGTTGGTATATGTTATTGCCCAGAACTTTGTTTCTGATCGAAATACACCGGAGGCAGTGACAGTTGGATTAAATACTATACGTGAAATATTCGCAAACTGTCCATTTGCTGCAACGGAGGATTTGCTTAGAGATTTGACTGATGTATGCATTACTTTTTATTTTTTACTTTTATGAAACTCCACTATATATGTCCAAAATCATAAGATTTAAAAATCATTATCAACAGCAAAATAAAAGAATACCGAAAATATTTCTATCGTAATTGTGGTTTGAAGCAATAATTTTCATTTCTATACTATATTGCATAAGTGACACGATTGAAGAGCAGATTAGTAAAACAGTTATTTTTGAATTGCAAAAGAAACAATCGTTGTTGCTAGAATAGTTCAAAAAGTATAAAGCAGTGTTGTTTTAGATATGATTAGTGTTGCTTTACTTCATATATCAGTAATCTTTCCAGTACAAGCGCTTTAAAAACAAGAATGTATCCATGGCGGCACGGGCTATCATCACTTTATTTCGCGCTATCAATCCGAAACTGTTACATAGGAAGGATCGGGGAAGGTTGGTATATTTGATATATGTTTTTGGTTTTTTGTTGTCATAAACTTTGTAATGTCTTGAAATATTTCAGGCCAACACAAAAATTGAAAGATTCGAAAGTAGCTGAATTTGGTGTTGAACATCCGAAAGAATTTGTTGAAGGAGCAGAGTGCTTACCAATGGAAGTTGATGCATTTGACACTCGTCTGGTATGTTTTTGCATTATCTTCAGGGAAGGAGAAAATGTTACATTTTCCTATTATTCTTTCTTTTAAATGAAATTCGATTTTGATCCTGAAATTTCTCTAAAAGTACTGATCCACTACAAATTCTTTCTGATTCGGCCTTTCCGTTTTGTGTATATGTCATATCATTTGTGCGACGATTCCATAGTGCAGCGGCCACGTTCAAGATAATTTACAGTTATTTATCTTAATGTTATATTTCTGTAATAATATTGTTCAAAATGATTCTTAAATGCAGAATGATGGAAGCGATGACACTGATTCCGATTTTGACACCGAATTTGTTGAAAAAGACTCATTAGGCTCAGATGGCGATATGGATTCATGCGATAATCACGCAGCTGTAACTAATATTTGCACGGACAACGAAAGATGTCTGAGTGAGGAATCTTGTCAGATGGTAACTTATTTCTGATTTTTATATACATCTGTTAACAACACGGTTTTGCAGCATGATGCCGCATTTTTTGCAGTTTTTCGCAAAAGTTCAGTAAGACAAGCCGGAAGGGAAAATGGTAACGAAAACGAAAATTCTCCTCAGATCACTTGCATTTATCTTTTATTTTTCACTATCCAAGATTCTTTCTCGAATTAGCGAATCTCATGACTGATTATTAATTAAAGCTTAACCAAGTCATCATTGTAGGGTGAACCGAAAACTACATCTTCTGAGACAAAAAAAAAAGCAAGGCAAATATGTGAAGATCGAATATTAACTCAAGACGATTTCCGCAAAATCAATGCTTTCCGTTTGAAACAACAAGTGGGATATGGTGAGAAACGAAGGAACGATGAATTGAAATTGGAAGAAGAATTAGGAGAAATCATCGCTAGGCAATTTTTTATTATTCATTTAGATATTTCGGAGGATGAAATGCTAAGAATTCTTGTTCTAATGCAAATCCTTATTATTTTTTTATCGTGAGAGGATAAGGAAAAAGTAGAATTTAATATTAAAAATTTGTTCTGAAGATTTTTGTACTAGACAAACTGGATCGTATTTCAAGGTTAAATTTCTGTCTTCTCTCACATTTTTCGGGATTTCTTCAAATTTCGGTCATCCTAACATATATTAAATTGGTATTATTGCCATTAAATTTGTACTGGTAAAGTTTGTTCAGAAAATACATTATGCAGGCACAATGAAGAAAATGGTTTGACACGACTTAAAGACATTGAAAAATTCCACAAAAAATTGAGAAAAGAAACGAAGGAGGAACGAATGGAGGCGGTGAAGAAGGGCCGAGAGGGACGTCAACAATTTGGAAAGCCTAAAAAGACGGTAATGATTGTGGTGACTTTTTTAAGATCCGAATTTAGCCATGAATAAGATTAACAGCTAAAAGTAACGTGATTTAAAGTACCGAGTTTTATGAATATTTGTCAGGTATCTCAAAAATTACTACATAAGTTTTAGGGAGCACATGTTGGACGTACGAACAGGGAACTGATGAAACGGAAGAATTTCCAAATGGTGCGGCATAAACTGAGAGGGAAGAATCGCCAGAGGAGTTTTAAAGAACGTCAAGAAAGCTTGCGAAAATATCTTTTGCGTCAGGCGGGTAGGAAAGTCTGAATGAGTGTTTTGTTTTAACGAATGCGCCTTGTATTAGTTATTAAAATAAGCCGTAAAATGTGTCACATTTATAAAATATACTTTATTACTTGAAAATGCAACTTACTTGTTATACCTTCATTTATATAACTTCCACATTTGATGTGGTGTTTCGACCACCTCAAACCCGATGGAATTAATGAATATGTTTCCTTTGCTGTCCGATAAGGTTTAATATTTATCACTACTACCCGTCGCTTCATCCTTTCTGGATTTTTTATGAAAAATGGAAAATTAGAACTATATTTTAGCATATGGGCTTCAAAGCTTAAAAAAATCAGCCTAATCAAGAAATATACTTCAGGCCAGAAGTCACTTATGAACATTCCTGCTTTTTGTCTCATATTCTACGATGTTCTTACTATGGATTGCACTTTTTCAGAGGACTGTTTAAAACAAAATACGGGTCCGAATCATCCATAAGAAACGATTAGACTGTAAGTGTAAGAAACGGTCTCTCAAATATCTTACACCATTTTCCCATGCCCTAAAATTTCCGGACCAGTTTAGTAACCGCCCACATATAATTCGTCCTTTGCATTAGAATGGATATATTAAATGCGAAGAATGTTATACATCTGAGCAATAATGTTCAGAATTACGAAAATTAAAGCAATTAAGAATTGGATAAATGAATAAAGAAAGGGAAGTAGATTAAGGATACGCGGAACAAGGCAATAGAAAGCAAAACAAGCAGTATTATGACTGTATTTCCTGGAGAAAAACGGAAATGATGATTATACATGGTCAACGGAAACGGAATCTAATGATGAATAGTGTTAGGATGAAAAGGGACTATAATTTCTTTATTCAAATTTGTTAACAAACAGATGTCGTTATTGACCTCTGTCAAGATCAAGTGAAAAGATCACTGCAAATATTTGCTTATTCTTTTTCATTTTTCATTTATTTTTAGATGCTTCAAAGTGTAAGCCTAATGAAGGAAGCTGATAAAACCGAAGTGGGTTTCTTGAAAAAAAAACATTGACTGTTCTGGGAAGTTTTTCACAGATTCTTTTAGTCAATAGATACACAGATGTTTTCATTGTCAAATGGAAACTATAGAGATACTGGATTCTATGGTTACCGACTTCACATTTTGCGATAAGTTTACGGGCATTGTTTTAAATGCCAGATCAGCAATAATGGAAAATCATGCTTAGATGGGTGTACTTTTTCTGAACCCAATCTCAGCAATTTGAAGGGAAATATCGATTAGCGAGATTATCTGACAAAAACTAATTGTTTATTCGAAATTTATTGTGGTTCTTTTGAACATAAAATAACGAAATAGATGGAAGGGTTAGGCAAGATTTTAACGTTTTTTCTACGGTTTTTCGAGAATTCTACCGATTATTAGTGGTGTTTCAAATTTTTTTAAAAAAACGCGAGCTAACCTGGAGAGTTCTAGGAAATGAAGTAGCTCATTTTGGTAGTAGCTGACAATCAATGATTGAATTTCGAAATGTAGTACTTAGTTGCGCGTAGCAAAACTTCGAGAAATAGGTGTACTGTGATTTTATTAAAATATCAGCGGGTTGCAACTGCGTTCCCATGAAACTCTCGAAGGTATGTATGTTTCGTTCTTTTGGTATCTATCTGATCCTTTGGTATCTACGGTACAGGTATCAAAGAATCAGATGTCTTTTTCAAAACATCCACATGCATTTTCGTCATCAGATAGTTCACCCTAGCTGTTTTGGATTCTTGAAAATAAATTCTATGTTTTTTTTTGGGAGAAAAAAAAAGCTATTCGAGGAAGAAAACGGTCTGCTATCATATCAGGATGAATGAAGGTTGTTGGATCAATTGCTTACCTTTCAGCTTGCTGAACTATTGATTTCCGATATTAGATAAAAATTGCTCCGTAGGAAGGAAGTATATACCTCGATATGTGATCAAATATCTTGCTTCAATAAAGATATTATAAAAAGAATTGTTATTTCAGTTGAAGATGAATGAAACGCGGTCTTTGGGTACCATCGATGATTCAGCGACCGATTGTTTTGTAAGGGAAATTTACATAAGATATTTCATCTACCATATTCACTATAGCAGAAAAAAAGAACAGTGGGCTTTTGGAGTTTCTTTATATAAAATGAAATTCGAATTTTTTGTGGCGTGGAAAATAAAGTTTATTTCAATGACTTTACCTTTTCCAGCTGGCACAAATTATACTTTCTTAACTTTGTTAGAGTAAGTATTTAAGGAAGAAAGTTGACGCATAGGAAAACGTATTGTAGAAAAAAGTGGGACAGTTTTAGAAGCAATGTTTTACTCTCCCATATCCATCATATGTTGATGGTACTGTGAATGACCAATTGTGCTAAAATAATGACAAGAACTTTACTTTGGGCAATAATTAATGATAGTAATTTTAACACAGACCAGCTGTTTACTTTCAAAAAGATATTTGGTCCTTTCCATTTCATCACATTTGCTTTTTCACACCATCTTTTTATCAGTGTAGATAGAGATAAGGGAGAATTTGCAGTGTGGAAGCTAATTTTCTGATTATTAATATTTTAAAATTATGTATGTTAATATTCATGCATAAGGGATAGGACAGACTTTCAATCATGTCAAATTATTACATGATCTTTTTATCAGTACAAATTATCAGATAATCGATGCATTTTTTCTAGGCCAATAATAGTAACCTTTGCTGTTGTACATAATAAGTCAGGTAACTGATGTAACCTTCAAGCTAACATTTAATTTTATTGCTTAAAAGAAAATTTTGAAATTAAATACACCACACTGCAGGGCAATGAAGGGAACTTGCTGGCAATTCAACTGTGATTTGATATATGATTTTGTCGTTTGCATGAACTGTCATAGTATTCACGTAAATAGCGTTCAACTATGTTAGTGCATTGATACCACGAAGTATTGTGCTTATTGTTACCACTTTTAAGCATTCATTTCCTTTCTATTTACTACATACTCTATTTGATTAAGTGAGCAAATTGTTTTTGAAATATATCAAATGCTGACTGATTATGTTGGGGTAGTGGACGTGGTGATAGTTATGGAATAGAAAGCGTTTTAAAAGAGGCAAAGATAGAGATAGATAATGAATGTGACGAAGTGTGGTCATCCAGTGAAAGAAGCATGGTCATGTTGCTGGAAATTTACCTCAACTTTTATCGATCAAAGAGTTAAAGACATCCTCCTTTCTCTGTTTCATTCTTTGTTTTTTATTTACGTCTGAGAAAAGTTACCAGGCAAAATCCGAATTTGAATGAACGTAGGTGTAGGACGACATGTTTCACAGTGCAACCCGTCGTATGATTTGCTCGCAAATTTCTCATGCGTGGTTGTGACGCGGCCGATGAGAAGAGGATGTTGGTGGGGGTCATGAAGGATTCCGTAATGGTCAGAGGTTGATTAGTTTCAGTGGGTGATTTTACTTGATGATTTTAGTTTAAGAGGACAATAAGTCTGAGAATTACGACTTAGCATGAAAATAAGCGACTTTTATGATTCGCCTTTGCAATCTTTTCAGTATTTCTTATCAGTGATTAAGCATGTTCAGTGTGTCTTGAAATGGAAGAGATGACAGGGTATCTACTTTAAATATTATGGAAAAGAAAAGCAGGTGACCTGTCTGTATAGTATAATTATGATCGATTTGAAGTTGATGTCGTCTTTTCATCATCATGCATTGTTAAATAAGTTTTGACCGAAATTCATTAAGAAATGGGGCAGCAGCAATCTGGTTTCGGTGGAAAGCGCGAGGATCGAGGAGGTGGCGATGCGGATAAGGTTGTTGGTTCTTTCCCTCTACTTATATGCTATACATCTAGAGAAAGATTATAGTTTTAATTGATCAGACATGTACCGGTGGATATGCTATCCAGTCAAAATTTGATGTGTGAACTTTTAAAGGAAAAGAAACGAAAATACGAGGCACCAGTTCCAACACGAATAGGAAAACGCAAGAAGAAGGGGAAGGGCCCAGATGCTGCCACAAAACTACCCACGGGTATTTTCTTCATAGCTGTTATCCATAAACTAACCTCAGTTGTATTGAGCGGTTTATAATAAGACAACCACTTAAGTGCTATTCTATTTCAAGTAACGCCTCATACTCGCTGTCGTTTGAAGCTGCTGAAGTATGAGCGAATCAAGGATTATCTATTGATGGAGCAAGAATTGATCCGAAATCAGGAACGCCTGAAACCACAGGAAGAGAGACAAGAGGTAATTTTATTATTTTGGAATTCTTGTCGGGAATCGGAAGAAAGTAACCACACTGTTTATTAACCCGAAAGAAAAAAGCTGCTTTAGGAAGAACGCAGTAAAGTAAATGATTTGCGTGGAACTCCAATGGCTGTTGGAAATTTGGAAGAAATCATCGATGATCAGCATGCAATCGTTTCCACGGTGCGTATCCACGCTTATGATGACTGTCATTAATCATATTTTTATAGTTTTTGCACCTTCTAATCAATGTTCCAGAATGTGGGGAGTGAACATTACGTAAATATTCTTTCATTTGTTGATAAGGAACAATTGGAACCTGGTTGTGCCGTGTTACTGAATCATAAAACTCATGCTGTGATAGGAGTTCTGGCTGATGATACAGATCCAATGGTTTCTGTAATGAAGTTGGAGAAAGCTCCGCAGGTAAAGGAAAAGTTTTAATGGATAAAATTTTTTTGCTAGGAATATTTTTCGTTGCATTAAAATGCAAATTATTTAGCAAAAAAAAACAACATTGAATTGGTTCTTATTGTGCTTTATAACGGAATAACGGACGAACAAAACGTTATTTTTTAGAGCTTTATTTATGCTTAAAACCTTTTGTTATAGGAAACATACGCAGACGTTGGGGGATTGGACCAACAAATACAGGAGATCAAAGAGTCTGTAGAATTGCCGTTAACTCATCCTGAATATTACGAAGAGATGGGCATTAAGCCGCCCAAAGGTTCACAGACTTGAAATATTCGACTTAATTCTCTACTGTTTTTTTCTTTTTTTTGGAGTAGATTTGGACCGACTTCTCTTTATAGATTTTGACGATTGCCAAGTAGTTTATTACTTTCCTATATTGTATGGTTTTTTGCTGCCATCGAAATCCTCTAAAAGTTCATCACACTAACTAGCGTTTGTGGTACGGATGTAATGCTTCTTTAGTAACTTTAGAGTATTTATTCGATGTTAAGAATTCTGTAATTTTGACTTTGTAGGTGTTATACTATATGGATGTCCTGGTACGGGTAAAACTCTGTTAGCCAAAGCAGTTGCTAATCAAACATCTGCTACATTTCTGCGTGTTGTTGGTTCAGAGCTTATCCAAAAGTATTTGGGTGATGGGCCCAAAATGGTGCGCGAACTTTTTCGAGTTGCTGAGGAGCACGCACCTGTCAGTATTATTTTTCACAGCATCTTGCTATTTTAGCCTTTTATTTCGTCACTTCAGTTTTCCCTGTTTCATCATTTAGTAACCCTTTTACTTTTAGTTAAAACCATAGCTATAGAAATTATCTTTTCAGTCAATAGTATTTATTGATGAAATTGACGCAGTTGGTACGAAAAGATACGATTCTAATTCCGGAGGAGAACGTGAAATCCAGCGTACTATGCTTGAATTACTCAATCAGCTAGATGGTTTTGATTCTCGTGGTGATGTAAAAGTAATTTCTTAATCATAAAGTCATTTTTAGAATTACCTTGAATCTGATTACTTTATTTATCGCTGTCATTACTGGTCAATACTTCTGCATATTTTTGAATTCTTGTACAAAAAGAAATGTTTATAAGAACTGGAAAGAAGTTGATTTGCTGTTCCAGGTGCTGATGGCGACAAATCGCATTGATTCATTAGATCCCGCTTTAATTAGGCCAGGTCGTATTGACCGTAAAATCGAATTTCCATTGCCGGATGAAAAGACTAAACGTCGCATTTTTCAAATCCATACATCACGAATGACGTTGGCTAACGATGTTGATCTTGATGAATTCATTGCAGCCAAGGATGAACTTAGTGGTGCAGATATTAAGGTTATCCTCTACTGTTATGTTTCGTTTTTATTTTATGGACTAAACAATGATCATAAATAACATAATCGAAATTTCTAAAAATATTGTGACGAAAATTTCGAAATTTCTAAAAATGTTTCTACTGCCTTCCTACTTTTTTTTGTATGAGTCCTTCAGGGAATATGTGCTCAGTAAAAAGCCGTTCACTTTGGATATTCATCTTTAAAGTAGAAATAAAAACCGAAAACATTTTTTTGAAAAGCTGAGATTTAAGTTTTTTCTTTAATTTTCCATTTAGTGCAAGTTGGAACTTATAAGAATTAAATTGAACATCCAATAGAAATTTCAGGCAATGTGTACAGAAGCAGGTTTGCTTGCGCTGCGTGAGCGTCGCATGAGAGTAACGATGGACGACTTCAAGAAATCAAAAGAGAACGTGCTTTACCGCAAGAACGAAGGAGCTCCGGAAGCTTTGTACTTATAAGAAGCTTGATGTTGTGTTTTCTTTCTACGTGCATCATTATACGTTAAGCTAATCGAAGTGAAATCGTTTTAGTTATCAAAAAGATCAATATTTTAAGGTTTTTATTTGGATGAGAAAAAAATGATAGGAAATAAATTATCTTATAAAAGCTTCATTAATACTTCATCGTAATTTCACCACCTCATCTTCGATTTCAATAAATTTCATCTGTTTTTTACATATGAACTGACAGTGTTGGCATAGGCATTTGTGCAGCAGTTCGAGAGTAGGTCATGCTTTGTTGTTTCGAGACTTTTAAAGAAAAAAAGAAGCATTGGATAATGCGAGGGATAGGATGCGTGGGCATTTTACTCAAAAAAAAAAAAAAAGAATTGGATTTTAGCTTTCTCACTGAAATTCTAATTGCAATTGCTGTGGTTCTGCAGGAAATCAAGAGAGAACTTGCTTTATCTGTGCAGATGGAAATGACTGGAATGAACACTAGTGTATTATGGAAATTGATGTTCTTGATGTGTTTACCGATAAGTTGTCAAATGAACTGTTGCGTACCACTCAGTGGATTGGATTGACATTTAATATGCAGTGGTTGAAATAAGCTTACTTTACGTTTGTTGTTACGAAACTAAAGGTTGACCCACGGTTTGCTACTTGATGACTTTCCCATTTTGATTGTTTTCATCTGCGCAGCTTCAATAGTTATAATACCGTTTTAACTAAAGCAACTGAAATTGAGCGTATTTTGATGGAAGGATTTTTATTGAAAGGATTCTTATACAAGGGTTTTTACTTAATTGTCTTCATTAATAATATGAAGGAATCGTTTAGGTGAAGCCCAAAATATTATGGGATTGATGGTATTGTTATGCTGTGGCCTATAAATAAGCTAATTGAAGGACCGATATCTTCGGTCAGGTTGAGTTCGCGTGTGATAGAAGGATTACCCATTACAATTATTACAATCCAGGGAATGTAGAACATGGCAGCAGAGTAGTGATCTGATTTATGAAGACAAGGCAGCGCACTGATGATCGAAAGGAAAATTTTATTCCTGCAAAAAATTATATTTACATCACACAGATAAGATTCACCATTCACTGATTTTTTTCTGGTTTGGATATTGTAACCGGGAAATAATCAAGGTTCACTTGAAGTAAACTTACTCCGAAGTCAAATGATCAAAAGCCGCGATTGCTTGTGATGGATGTCTTACTGAATATTGGCTGTTGTCGATCTTTTTCTGATTTACTTTCCGGATTATTCGAAGGATAACAAATTTGGTGTCCACAAGCCCAAGACATGTAAGATATGTCAAATCTTAGTGAGGATTTTACGGATTTCCTCCTTGATCTGTATGAGTATTGCACTTTGTTCAAAAACTGTAATTTTAATTCGTTGCTGAAATTAGTAATACTTGATTCCAAGTAGTAAAAACATTATAATACTCGACTCCAGACGGTAAAAACATTACTGTACCTGGATTTCAAGCAAATGAAAAGCTTAAGCACTGTATTACAAAACCCGATAAATTGAAAACAATTCACGTCACACTTTATCGTTAGTACTTACATTTTTGATTCTTCGTCATCCATTATCTTATCAGTTACAGTTGTTGAGTAAACATTAAGCTTTTTACCCTCACATCTAATTTTCCGCAATAAATTTACTGCTTTTAATGTATCGGAAAATCTCACTTGCCTTCTTACTACTTTCGTAATTTGCAGTCTCCCGTTATATGACATGAACCACAAAGGCAGTTGTATAATCTCGAGATTGTTGCAAGCTTGTAGAAGTGAATTATGCAGAATAATGTAGTCTGATCGAAAAAGAAAGCATCAAATTTTTTCTTAAGAATCTCTTCTTCTTTTAGTAAGGATTTAATTGTAAAAGAAAGGAAATATTTCCTGATAACAGTCTCATAGAAACATGTGCAGTTGCTGGTAAGGTAACTAAAACAAGATAGAGAAGGTACAGTCTCTATGAATTCAGGTTAGATGATGCTTGATCGAGATATCTTCCTGAAAAAACCTCGGTTACCACCAAATATTTCAAATGAGATGAAATTAAAATGATTTTTTGAATCAAAAATTTTTCTTTTATGCTGATTGATATATTTTCATGCATTATTATTTCAAGATGCAGAATTTAGGAACTTGTCTTTTGAGAAAAGCAACAAATGATGATATCATTCAAATAGAAAAGTTAATTTGATCCAGGTAGGCCTGGTTCATTCGAATTTCTTCCCAGTGTCATTTGTTGACGCGTTTTAACAAACTATCAAAATTTGCTTTATCCAACTTCTTTTCCCATTTCTGAACAGGCATTTTACTAATTGTGGGACAAATACGATGCTGAATGATGGAAGGGGAATAAGAAAAAATTTTATGCGGGACAAGGATTATTTCCCCAGCACACCTTCAATACTTTTGATACCTTCGATATTGAAAAGTGCCCAGTAAAAATGTTTACCAATCTTGTGACATTAGAAATATATTGCCATTATGATCTAATGAAAACCAGGTTTTTTTTTGAATGCAATACTTTGTTTTAGTATCAATTTAATCTCATTTTTTCAATAAAAGGGAATTGCAAGAAAAAGCTGAAGGATCACTTCCATTTATGGTTTTTTTATACTTTCTGAAATCTTATTACTGAAAGTAAGGGTCACTTCAAATGACCCGATATCATTTCATTGACAAATTACAAGATGGAGAGAGTTGCATTGGAATTCAATAAAAAAAATTGTTGTCAATGATGACACTATAGAATGAAATACTTCTCATCTGTCTTCATCAAATATTACCCCTAATATCTCTCGAGTTATCATTTTGAAATTGCAATTTTAGAAAGTAACAAGTGGCAATATTTTTCAAACGTATTGTGTAACGAAGTATTGCATTTAAAAAAAAAGCATAGTTTCACTCTTCTAGCTATCATCCAATTAGTCCCATGATACCACCGATTGCAGCACCAGTGCCTGCACCTTTCAACGCTCCATATGCACCACTTTTCAACAACTTACTGAAGCTAAAATTATATGTGAAAAAGTGGCCAAGAAATTGCGTTTAGCGAATTATCAAGTACCACAATTGCTACCAATAATGGAAGTTTTATGAAGTGAGCATATACGATATGGCAGCTCATTTAGTACCTCCATGATAAGATTTAGTTAAGAATGCTTTATGAAAGAGATCGGTGAAGCTCTATGAAATGTTAAGTCATATCTTAAAAGCATGTATTGAATCTACTTTTGAATGATATTTATGCTATCAAAACTTACCTAACTAACATCTCATAACAGTTACTAAGTTAGGAGTAGAAAAACTGACCTGGGAAGATAGTAGTAGATAGGGTAGAGGAAATTACGGAAACCATGTGAAAAGCCACCCATATTTGAAGTGAAATCATAAGGTTGAGGCTGGAAATAAGAGCCGGAATATGGCTGGTTCCCATAACCATACCCATAACCTCCATAAGAAGCACCATAAGAATATCTACCCCAACCATAATTCCCGAAACTCAGTGCTGGAACAAGAATCAGAAATACGCCCAGCAATAACATTTTTACTCTGCAAATAAATAATCAAAAACGAATTTCAACAAGAAATTTTTCGAAGTTTCAGTGAGAATATCTTTTCAATCTCACTTCTTATTTTTCTCTTCTCATATCTGAGGGCCCATTACCGCAGTAATAACTCTATTTTTCATTAGATGAAAATTCATTAGATTCATTAGATAAAAAATAAAGTTATTACAACGATAATGTGCCTCAGTGTAATTTATACTTTTGAATTTAAAAAAGTGATATAAATTTAAAGAATTGGGTTTTTTAAAAGAAACTATTAATGGAAGGTAGCCGACGTTGACTTTGGTCAAGATGGTTTCTATTTAATCAGAATGGTTACCTGTTCTTAACTATATTGTTTTATACCCAAAATGAAGCTATTCAAGGTCATGGCTTTGCCTTGTCCTAATTAATAAAAAACCGGAAAATAGAAAATAATGTCTTTGATTGACATCGCAAGTTTTACAAGTTTTACAAGCGTGGGTTGTCAGGGATTATTCGTAAGAATTGTTAATTTATTTGCAAGAGCAAAGGAGAGCAAAGATTCTCCGACGGCTTGTAAATTTAGTTTTAGGTCTACCTTAAACATTCTCGGCATAATTAATTGATTAATCAACTTAGCATTCAATATGGGCATTTACTTTCCGGAGAATCTTTTGCATTTCCAGTACAAACATTAGGATTTCGATTTCTGTGCTAACAAAGTGATGAATTTTTCCATATTTCTCCTTTTTTGTGGCGGCAGAATCAAAAAAGAAGGAAGGAATCAAGAAATGCAAATGGAAGGAGGCGAAAGGATTAGATTCGCCGATGACCTTGGCCTACTACTCTCTTGCAATCCAGTTTTATATTTCAAATGCAATCGTAAATTTATATAAAATAGTTAGTTGGAAAAAAACGATCAACTCTCGATCGGCTTCTTCAACCACTGCCATTATCTTCGATTGTCTTCTTTTGATTTCAGCCATGTGGTTCTGTTCAACTTCTCTTCCCTTGGCTACTATCATGTCTGTGATAATAATCCTTCCAAGTTCCGATGGTCATGCATTAGGTGGAGGTTCAAATGGGTTTGGATGTTGCATGTTAGTTTGTTTCTCATTTTAACATTTTTGAGCTTTTTAGGATACTGCTTTACTAGCTATTCGTTGCTTTTTTCGCAGTAACAGAATTTAGGAATAGTTACTTTTCTGTGGTTCATTGAAAATTTCAGCGGGTTTAGAGTAATGGAGGCTATTATGTCTCTCTCTGGTAGATTTGTAAATTTTGCTGGTAGGTTTTGAAAAAAATTAGGGTTTTTTTTTTGCAACGCATTTCACAAGAGAAATTTGAAAAAAGAATTTTTGAAGTAGTTCTTTTAGTTTTTAAATCTTGTGTTTAAAAAAACTTTCTTGGAAGTGTCCACAGATGCTCAAAAATACAAATTTGCTATGATTAATATTTTTTAATTTAGGACACCATGTCCACTCAAAGTACCTACCTGTGAATGCCCTTGTCGATTACCTTTGTTACCACAATCGCCTTTAATGCTACCGCAATCACTGCCCTTGTTTCCACCATTACCCACATTTCCACAATTTCCGGCATATCCTAATGGTGCTTATGCTGTGCCAGATAATAGTAATGTACGGCAGCAAATGGTTGAAAATGGATATTCGCAACAACCTTACACATATAAAACACTGCCAAGCATTTCAAATCAACAGCGCCCATCAGTGAGCTTTTTATTTAATAGTTTACATTTCTGTAATTTTCTTTTTTACTCAAAGAAATAAAGAGCTGATATAACTTGTGTAAAAAAAAAGAACTTTGCTGTCAGTAGATGATAGTTACTTTAAATGAGACAATTTGCAAAAAATGTTGTGCTCACAGCCCAGACTGTAGTCTGGACCTTATTGTAATTACCGTTAGCCTTTTTTATTTGTATTTTACTCTGAAAATAATTTGATACAGAAAAAAATGCGTTCTTGACACTGTCATTTCTTATTAATAAGAATGGTGGGATGAGATAATAGGATAATGACGAGACCGAAAGAGGAATCATGTTGAATTCATTAATATTTTGTGGTCAGTGAATAATTTGCATAAATGATTCTGATGGAATTTATTGTAATATCAACATTTTGCATTCTGCACCTTTGCTGAAGACAATTAATTAATTTCTGTATGCACTAATAATGGAAAGATCGTTGGAATGCCAAGTCACTCTCTGGATTTTATTTTTATTGTTTAAAATAACAATTAAATATGGCAGAATAAATTGAGATAATGTCAATGGTATCTTTGGATTTTCCATCAAGTGCAGTTTTACAGTATCAAAATGCGGGAGCATATGGTTACAGTGTAAATCAACTTGAACAACCAACTGGCAGCGTTTCCACTGGTTATGCAACTGGTTCGTATGGTCTCGGAAATGGTAACTTCGGTGATTATTCTTCTGCGTACAGCCTTCCACAAAGCGGACTGAATGAAAATAGATTTAGTGCACTGCCACAACAGGTACCAGTTTCTGGTGCGGGACAGTATATGTCTGGGCCACTAAGCCACGCACTGCAGTCTGATACTCCTCTGGCTGTTACGGCAGATACTGCTGGAACCGAATATAATTCATCACCAACAGCAGGCGACTATGAAAAGAAAACCAAGGCATTTTTGAAAATGCGCAAAAGTCAGTTGGCGTAAATGCCATGATTAGATCCACATCGAGAATTTCAAAATGCCTAAAATATTATTGATTCGAAAAAGTTGGTGCCTTCGCTTAATTTCATCTTGTAAATAGGTAACGGTCTGAAAGAATTTAATTTGCTTACTAAAAATCTTAAATCAAGAGTTCCTCTGATTCATATCAAAATTCGAAGTCCATGCAAAACTTTGTTGCACCAACAAATTTGGATGTAATGTTTTTGTTGGCTTTTATCTGTTGTTATTTAAGGTTGTCGCCTTACATTGTTATATGTCACACGTAATTTGTTCTTTGAAATATGTCATGCACTTTACTTGTCACCTCATTGCATTCTTATGATTTAAATGAAATCATATTGTTTTAATTCATTTCTCTGTTACACTTGCAGTGATGTACTTATTAATTTATGCTAATAGTAATTGAATACAACGGACTTCTGATACTAACGCAACTGCAAATCGTATTTCTGAATAATTTTTCTACTCAATCTGATAATTGGTAATTAGT
>NW_018108181.1:1048606-1123719 GCF_000183805.2 Loa loa | reverse complement strand
GTAAATAGGTAACGGTCTAGAAAGAATTTAATTTGCTTACTAAAAATCTTAAATCAAGAGTTCCTCTGATTCATATCAAAATTCGAAGTCCATGCAAAACTTTTGTTGCACCAACAAATTTTGGATGTAATGTTTTTGTTGGCTTTTATCTGTTGTTATTTAAGGTTGTCGCCTTACATTGTTATATGTCACACGTAATTTGTTCTTTGAAATATGTCATGCACTTTACTTGTCACCTCATTGCATTCTTATGATTTAAATGAAATCATATTGTTTTAATTCATTTCTCTGTTACACTTGCAGTGATGTACTTATTAATTTATGCTAATAGTAATTGAATACAACGGACTTCTGATACTAACGCAACTGCAAATCGTATTTCTGAATAATTTTTTTTCTACCTTTTGATCTCATTTTTACAACAAATCAATCTGATAATTGGTAATTAGTATAAAAATGAGATGAAAAAGACTTCAATGTAGAATAGTACGTTTGTCAAACGATTTTATCGAGTAGAAAAAAAACTACAACCTATTGTTCTCTTCATTGAACTGTTAAAGTTTGATAAGTGATAAGTATTGTCACAACCGGAGACAATTAATCTAGCGCACTGGCATCACATAATTTAACAGTCGAAGTGAGGAAATTAGACGAATGCATAACCTTGAAGATTATAGCGAACAAAGATTAATTTTTTTTTCTGAATAAAATCACCGTGTTTGTATAAAGATGCCGCTCAGTTAATGATGATTTTAGCCTACTATTAATTAGAAAAACCAATGACAGACACTCAATCACTGTCTTGTGTAGTGAACTTATCATTTCTGTTAATCTCATAAAGATAAATTGAGGAAGTGACTGATAGTAAAAAAGTAAAATGAGCCACGTTGAACAATAGCAAGAACAATCATAAATGTTTATTGAGTAATTTTAGCAACTGTGGATATTTCATTTAAAAGTATATGATTATGGTAGCATGATCAGGCTTGTTTCGTTATACAGACTTTTTAAAATTCTCGAAAAGAGAAATTTTGCCAGTTTCTTTTAATTCGTCTTTGCAAAATTATTGTAGGAAAGTGGGAAGTTTTTGAAATTCATAGAAGATCAAGGTTACCTTTCAGGCAATATGATCTACCGTACTACAATACTGTAGTAACCAGTACACTCTAGAGGGAAAACAAAATGAAGCTGAAATCCATTTCATTCTTTGTGCTCTATACAAGAAATGTTCATCTAATAAATCGGATTTCATATTTCTTGTCCAAAGTCTCATCTGCTGGAGATATGGTAGCATTTAAGTCTCAACACATGTTGTATAATTGATGAACTCAAAAAAGTTGCAAATACAAATTCATGGAACTGATCAGCTGATCGATTTATCCTATTTAGCCATGTTTGGGAACTGTAATATGCTAATTTATGAGATCTCCAAAAGTACTGAGGCTCATTAGTATATAAAGTAGATGCTGGCTTGCAATATTTTATTCAAACAATTTTAGAAGTTACGTCGTTAATGATATAATTTGCACTGTTGAAAAGAATGGCTGGAAGCGGTCGGCTAACAAGGTTGTACTGGAAGGAGCGTTATCGATTGCAGGTATAAACAGAAATATATTTTAACTTTAAACTTCTTAATGAATTTCCTTTTGAAAAAAAACAATACCAGAAAGGAGTCCTTTTTCTAGTAACAACATCTTCCATAGTTTGGTCTGGATATTTGAAACTATCGCTGTGGTACTTTAGCTAATTGCTTAACAGGATCTCAGGAGTAATTTTTTATTTAAAGAGTAAAGTTATTGAAAAAGTTATAAATAGAGATGACGGAAGCACCCATAACGTGCCTGTGGAAAGCAGTAAAGTAGACTTTCAAAAATCAATTAATGTATGTTTCAATCATTTCAACGATCCATTTCAGTATTACAAAATATTGATTAATACGCTGAAACATTTCCAAGAACAGTCGTGTTCCTTGGATGTTTCCTTTTAATGAGTGATACACACAGAGATCGGGAGAATACAACAATCAGTCTGTTTGAGCTTTACCACTTCTTAACATTTAATTTTCGTAAAGTAAGTGGGTTCAAAGAGGAAAAAGTTCGGAATGAGAACGGACGACAAACGCAAGGAAAGGGAATGCAGTCCAGTGAAATTATTCATCTATAAAATCATTGACACTGAATTTCAAAAACAGAAAATAGAGCTGTAATGGCGCGTGGCGCGACATCATGGATATCAACCATTGACATAGCTTCACACTTAATTTGATTGATTCAGCAATAATTCTCAAGAAAGTCTTAGTGTTAGTATTCTCACGTGATTGCGTAATCCCGCTTTTCTGTTCTGTTGGTGCAGCAATCGATTTCTTAAAAAAAATAAGAAACTTATACAAATGAAATTATCTCATCTCATAGATATCATTGTTGTTGAATCTTGCTTACCAAGCTTTAAGGTTAATATCAGTCGAGTTATATCAGGGAGATCATAAATGTCTTGCGTTTACTTATAGTGAATTATACTGTCTGGGAAAAGAAGTGATCCTGTAAAATCCAAGACAGAAACAAAACAGTTCTCTCGGGTAGAAATCACACTCAGTTCATTGAGTTCGCAACAACTGCAAATATTATTATTATTGATGCGAAACAATTATTCTTGTTTAGCCCAACGAGATATGACCAGCGACATTTGCGTGGCTTTTAGCATGAGGTCATTTCTGTACAATTATACTTGATGAAACTTTTATTAGATTATGTTCCATCGATGGACTTTTGGTGGGCAGATTACTGCATCCAAAATTTTGTGAATACATTTGAGGAAGGTATGAAATTTCATTTTTAAATGTGGAAAGTGAAGTTGTTGAAATACTCTAATTATCGTACAACCTTCTCTGTCATCTGGTACGCCGACAGGAGAAAAAGCCATCTCTGCCGTCATTCTTTTTCTCAAATAATCATTGCAATTAGTCTTGCATCAGTGATCAAAACAGACGAGAGAGGAGGGAAGGTGAAGAAAAAGAAGAACGATGTGCGGAAATGTCCTTCAACTTTTGCAAACGTGAAACTGAAAAGAAATCATTCTTTTGTCTTTTCCAATTTATTAATATGCTTTCCGAAGTTTTCAATTGTCTCGATAACTGTTTGTAGTCTGATGAATCGGAAAACCTGTTTAAGTTTGAGACCACTCTCTGGTTTCTATCAATTCTTTAAATTTTCCAAGTATAATTCGTTATTCCGTTAACATGACTGAATGAACCACATTCGAGTAAGTGTGCTTTACAAAAAAGGGAAAAAAACACGAAAAAAAAAATGGAAATAAAAATCCTCTTTCGTTTCGTCATTCTGGTGTCATAATTTTATTTATTATTTAAAACTAATTGCTATCCAAAGTATATGACCAGTTTAGTTGAGCTGTAAAATTATAATATGCGGAATCACTGATGCAAAGTGAGAATACCAACTGGATGGGTAGAAAAGAATTTTCGGCGTAGTTGTCGGTACTCTTCCATTACTTCCGGTATCTTATTTTGCTGCCAAATTCGACCTCTAATTGGTTTGTTAACCCTAGCGCTAACTTTCGCAAATATTCACATGAAATTGAAATTTAGTCAACAATGTTGAAGGTGTTACAAGAGAAATCTAATTTGAAAGTTAAATTCAAATCAGCAAATTTTCTTTTAAATCAATTACCAGTTTTAAAAGATTTAAAAGAAAAAGGGAAAACTGTTCTCCTCGTCTCTACCATCACTTTGTTTATAAATCTCTTGATTTTCCAATTATTGGTATGATAATTGATAGAAGCAGCAAATGATCATAACGAAGAAATTTGCGAACCGGATAAATTTCAGTAAAATGAGGATAGAATTAAAGATAGAAAAGAAATAGCAGGACCAGATCTGCATGCAACAAGGATCAAGAATCAAAACTACATTGCAGCATCACATCACTATTTTATCATCATAACCTTTCCAATGCAAGCTGAGTTAGAATAAGCTTCTAGTTCTGAAGCAACTTTGCACTTGTTACATCTGCATTCACCCTGTCATATATGTCATAATAGCGCTCTTCTTTTCAATTTCAAAATATTTACAAAGTTTGACTTTTCATCTTTATCATGAGTTCATATTTCAGGCCATCAATAAAATCAATTAATCATATCAACATTGTATTGAGAACATTTACCAACTATTAAATAGTAAGTACTCCTTGCTTCACTTCAATTTTTTCGTTGAAAAGGTTTTCATCACATTGCTAACTAAACTCTTCTTACTCCTTTAATTAAAGACTGTTTGTTTTGTTTGCAAAATTAGTTTTTTCCAAGATAACAAATAGTAATTCATTCATTCATTCGGGAGCAGAAACCATCAATCAACAGACGATATTTTTCGTTCAGGGTACGGTACATGTACTCCTCACTTTGTGTAATTTAAAAGTGACCTTTCGATATTATCACCTTCATTAGTAGGTGGTAAGAATTGGTTGAAGGTTACGCTTAAATTGGCCAAATGAATAACTGTCTTCACGTGATATATAACATTTCTTTACACATGAAACTAAATATTCATGAGTAATCAGGAGCGAAATGCAAATATTAAACAACTCTCATATCACTCACTTCTTAACTTTAACTTGTTAATTACCATGTTTTTACCATCATGCTATGTGTATTGTTCCAATTACAGAATAGCTCAAATGCATATTTGAAAAGATCTGAAGATGTTCAAAAGAGCATCGAAACAATAAAGCTTTCGGTCATGATTTCCTTAAGTCATACCTTCTCGTTTTAGTCTCACTAGTTCTCCAATTCTTCCATGTAATAAATCGTTTCAAATTCCATTATGTAGCGCATGCATATAAAAAACTTGCATATTGTGGTGCATGATGCGTCCACTAGAAACTTAACTTTTAAAAACTTAACTTTTAAATTCCACTTTTTTAAAGCTTTCTGACAAAATTGTCGGAGTTGAGCATAAGACCACAATAACTATCTTCATACATTTTTAGCTGTAATATCTGGCGAATAGTAATATCACTGTTTCAAGAATTTTAACGGAATCTTCCATCTCTCCCTTAGAATAGAGAATGTAAAACGGAAGATTACTTAGACATTTTCCTAGGCCTCACAAATCATTTAAGCATTAAATAGTTGTGGAAAATATTCTGATCACTGTTACAACTTTCCGTATCACAACTATCGACCTTTAAGAACTCTCGACCTGGAGCTCAATGCCTTTGAGGACCAAAAACATAACCAGGTACTGCAGGTCTTTGCCATACGTAAGCTGTTGGTACTTCTGGTGGAGGTGGCGGATATGGGTAAGGCAATATATATGATATTGATGGTGGAAGTGGTGGACGTGAAGGAGGAGGCGGAGGTGGCGGTGGCGGAGGTAGCGGAGGTGGCGGAGGTGGGCAGCATGGACAATAACACACGGACAGTAAAAAAGGCCTAAAAATAATTCAATTTTGAATATAGCATTGAGCGCTGAAACATTTATGTGAATCAAATTCTGCTTAATAGTTGTAAGATAAAAAAAGACCTATTATCTATCCTTTTAGCTAGCATAGACTATATATGCTATAAAATGAATAAAGATGCAAAGACATTTATGTGAGGAATAAATAAAGTGTCGATAGGCCTTCAATTTCTCAAGTAAATAAATTGACTGAAATGTCAAATTTTTTAAGGGAATAGTTCCTCTTGCAAATAATTTAATGGCTCAGCTATAACTTCTGTGGATTTCGATAAACTTATCGAAAATCAAAACTTTAAGATTTGGGGTGTACAGCCATTGAAATTGAGGATTCAATATAGTCCAGAACGATAGATTTAAGGATGAACATTCAATATAGTCCGGAAAAACTAGCTTGAGACTATATGCTGGGAATCCTAAAAGAATGCACTTACACGCAACAGAAGCAACTGTCGGTTGGTAGTATGACAAATGAAAGCAGAACCAAGCAGAAATATGCAAATCGCATGGCCTTGAAATTCGATGTTGTTCCTGTTACTTTCACTAATTTACATCAAATTTCAATAAAAGAATTCGATGTATAAAGAGTACCGGACATGGGACGCTTTTATAGTACTTCGATGAAATTTAAGAGGAAAAAAATCGAAGGTAATTGCAGATCAAAAACTAACTGCACAAATACGGCACTCCCCAATCATCAACGAAGTCAAAAAAAAAATACTGCTTCTGTTTTTTTCAGTGATTTTCTCTACAAATTATATTACATTTTATACTCTATTATTTACAGTTACGTAATAGATGAAAGATAATGAGACTTATTGATTACCATTCTTTTCATGAATAGATAGTTTGCATAGAAATCTGGGATTTATATCCTCCAGGAAATCACCAATATAAGAGAAGTTTGTTCAAAGTATCACGAAAAAAAACGAAGCTATCAAGGCCGAAGAATATACTGTTGAAAAATGATGGCTCGAGAAAATTTCAAGGTTATCGCCTTTCTTCTAGATATAATTACGGTTCACTTTGAACAAATTTCTCTTTATAATAGAAAAAAATCACTCTCAAAAACAATATAGAAAAACCACTCTCAACTCAACTTATCTTTGATTTGTGAAGTATCCATAAGAAACAAGTTAAAGTTATATGGGCATAACTAAAACTGACTTTTGTTCTACTGTTTCCAATTCATCTCTTCCATCCATCTAATCCTTTCACTTTCTTTGGCCTATCTTCTCAAGTCTTACTCCATATAAGCATACAAGATAACATGACAATTTGCATAACTGTGTTGAAAGTCAAATTAAAAGACCAGTTTTGTATGGATCACTGTAATATTCCACTTATGACATTACTCTTGGCATGCAACAGGTGTCGTTCCAGTTTGATCCCATTATGAACGAACGAAAAGATATAGTAGGTATTTGAGATAGAAATATACAAGTTGTTGTGTATGCTTAGGTTACGTAATGCCAGCTATGGCGTACGCTTGGATTATGTAATACGAACTTATTTCGATTCAGTTATTTCAACTTATGCGTATCACGAATTCAAGAATCCTATGGAATCCTATAGAAGTGATTCAATTTCTGTTCTTTGTATACTGTAACTGAGAGAAATTTATTTATTTTTACATTGAGTGGGTTACTCCAAATTCGAGTACAATGGCAAAAGGTCAGATGCAGAAGTACTGTAACCTACGTTTCGAGATTTTGCCAGTCCACCTCTTTATCATTTGATTCATAAAATATTATTATTAGACCTTGGTTTAACTCGGTATACAACGACAGTCTTGCGGCAGCAGTTGTAACAATTTTTCCGGAATCACAAGGATTGGTTTTACTAATTGGTGTAGTGTACTTTTCAATTTACCTCTTGAATATTCGAGATCAGATACAAATATCGAGACTTCTGCTCAACTCTTTCAGAAGACCACTTCTTTCATCCAAACTGGAGCAGAAGACGGGAAATGAATATTAGGGTCATCCATCCATCAGTAACTGTGTGCATGGATGTTTGCACGTGATAAATCTGCTTCGAAGGATTTACTGTAGAGAGAGAAAGTCCTAACTAAGACTTCCAGTAATCTACTCAAGACCTGTGAAACTTCACTCCCATGGTATCCCTCCCACTCTCGCACTGTTCTTAAAGGTCACTGTCCTGCTCCAATTGTTTTTTCGCTACTCGAGCTTAAACCAATTGCGCGCACATTTCCGAGTTGACAACGTTGACAAATTTCAATTATTTGCATTTTGTTTCAGTTTGAGGTTACGTGGTGATACTGTGGTTGCATTATGGCTTGCATAAAAATAAGTTGTCATAATTGCAGTGTGTTATTAGTGTGATCGTGGCTGTATTGGTCGTATAACAGATTCGTTATCTGTGTTTAAAACAGAACACAGGAAGTACCACAAGTAGAAGACTACAACGACGTGTCTTTGTTTTATATCAGTAACGTATTACTTGTTAGGGTTGACCTTCTATGCTGTCGCTTGAATCCGAGTAATGAGTAATGATTTTAAGCAAGTCACGAGCAAAAAATAGTATTGCGATAGCAGCATTTCGAATTTCATTTCAAGCTGAATGAGTTCATTTTTGTTTGCTTGATATAAGAAAGACTTATCTGTGCGGCATTACAGAGATAGCGACTATGAAATACGTAAATCCTGACGTGTTTGACTTCATCCATTGTTTTTCTAATCGTGTACCTCTTTCCGTTTCTAACTCCACTTAAAACTTTAACTAACATTTTCTTCATTTATGCTTTTCTTTCCAGATGTCAACTTCAGATTTACGAGAGCGTCTTCGTAAATTAGCGGAGCGTACTGCTAGAGAATTACAAGCCTCTCAAAAAAAGAAAGAACAAGGCGATCAAAGTGCGCAGAGTACGTTTTTGTTTATTCCATTTCCAAATTTTAGATATATCAGTCGGAGTAAACATATTACAGCACATCACAATACAGATCTTATTAACAGCAAGCGAACTTAGGTAAGAAGAAACTTGCTGTCTCTTGGAAAAAGTTGCTGTGAAAGTTATTTGCTTGGAGATGGCTGTTATGAAAATTACTTATTTATATCGATAACAAACAAATTGACTGATATAATATTACCAGGACCTTTTTCTTTCTTAGATGATTATGAATAACGTAATTTCATCCATTTCTACATGAAGTTATTTGTAAGAACGAAATGATGTATTTATAGGTGATGGCGATAAAGAAAATAGTATACTCACAGCGCCAACAAATACGCGCATGACTCGTACAGCTCCGACCAAACTGCTAAAAAATACTGATATGGTCAAGACGCCATCTATTCCAGAACTTGCAATACAAGATTCATCACAGAAACCGAATGTCAGTATAGTACCTTGTACTTCTACCGTCAGCAGTGCAAAAACCGGGACTTCTTCTGGCATGCCTATAGAATCCGTTATTACAGCACCGAAATGTGTGTTTACTTTTTTTGCTTAATCCCTTTCCTACTTGCTTATTTTCCAGTTCTTATGCAAAAAATTTTCATATTTGCAACATAGAATGAATTTTCGATGGTGTATTTAAATAAATGTGATTTGCTTTTGTTAACTGAAAACTAAGAAATATTTTTAAAAAAAAGATGTGATATCTTTGAATTTGATTAAATGGCTTTTTGAGCAAAATTTATGTGCATTAATTTTAAACGGAGCTAGTGTTCAACTGTTAACATAACTTCATTCAAAAACATAACTATTTGTAGCTCCGGACCAAATCGAGGAAGCTTATAATCCTGTTATCAGGAGTAACAGGTCAGTCAGTAGATCAGCTGAGAAGGACAAGAAAAAACGAACTGCTAGTGCCCATGTTGTAAGGAACATATCTTCTAGTCAGAAACTTCTAAATATTTTCTAGATATTTATCATTTAAAAAAAATAAAACGTAAAAAAAATGTAAATATAAATATGTATTTTAAATATAAATGTGAAATATAAATAAAATATAAACACATCAAATATAAATAAATATAAATATAAATATATTTTTTCTGAACATTTTAAGAGCTTCTAAAAAAGAAAAAAATTTCCAAATATTTAAAGACTTTTAAATTATAGAATAAATAGTTGAAAAAATTCAAATTCTTCGATAAAAATGCTGAGAACAGTTTGAAGAAGGCCTTATTTAAGGAGCAATCAGCGGGTCCGAATGGAGATGGTGTTGCAACGTCGGCAGTCCACGCATTACGTCGTTCAGAATCTGCTTCCAGTTCTCGTTCTAATCGTTGTATTTGTGTAAACAGTCATTCATACGTTGTGATCGATTTGTTGGGTAAAGGCGGCTCCAGTAAAGTTAGACTTTTCTTGCAATATATTCAAACACTTCAATTTTTCATGAGCACTTTTGATCTGAACTTATTCGGAATAGACATATCTGATTTATCTTAATAATTATGATTGTGCTTCAGAAACATTTGTTGTCTCGGTTCTTTTGTTTTAATTAAGAGAGTAAACTGTTTTGTTTATTTAAGGTTTATCAAGTATTAGATGAGAGGCAGAAGAAATTGCGTGCAGTGAAATGTGTTGATTTATCGGAAGCTGATTATTCCTGCCGCAGTGCCTATTTAAACGAAATCAAACTCCTTCTTAGTTTGAAGGACACAGGATGTGTTGTGGAGATGTTTGACTAGTATGTAATTTTAATAGTGCTAGTTAAAAGTATTAGATAAAAAGGTACGAACTAGTAAGTAGAAACAAATCATATGATCTTAAAATTTTTAGTAGACATCACTGGAGTTAATTTTTTAGTGAACTTCATGGTGATTTCTTGTATGTAGTGATGGAAAAAGGTGACACCGACTTGGCGACTTTTCTGAAAACTCGGAGAAATCAAATTGATGATATATTTATCAGATTTTATTGGAGTGAAATGTTAAAATGTGTGCATACTATTCATGAAAAAGGTGAGCAAGAGTTCATGTTGTTTCTTCTTTTTCCTTGTCGAAGCGGGCAATTTTTTTTTCTAATTTCCAGGTATTGTTCATTCTGATTTGAAACCGGCAAACTTTCTTCTTGTCGGCGGAAATCTCAAATTGATCGATTTCGGAATTGCGTCAGCAATACCAACAAATAAGACATCAGTCATGAAAGATACACAAATGGGAACGCTGTCTTATATGCCGCCAGAAGCTATTGTAGGTTCAAATGCTTCAGTACATGATGGAAAAGAAATATACAAGGTAATACGAATTCATAAAGATAGAAACGATTGTTATGAAATAGAAAGCGAATTATAAGAGGGAGCAGGGGAGAGAGCGTTCTCCGGAAATAAGTGACGAGCATCCTTTGTTTATAAAGACATCTCGAGATTTAGAAACTTATTTCAAAATTTTACAAAGGTGTTTTAGGTTCGTAAGAAATGTGATGTGTGGGCTTTGGGTTGTATATTGTATAATATGGTTTATGGACACACGCCATATCAAATGTGGACAAACCCAATTCAAAAGATGCATGCTATTTTGAATAAACCAATAATTTTTGAGAAAATCGAAGATGCTGATTTAATGGATGTTTTGAAAGTAAGTATTCTTAATTCTTGCATTCTTGCACAGGTTTTTATCTATTCGCCTGTTCATCGTATTTCAGTTTTGCTACTTTATAGTGTCTTTTTAGCGATGCTTAACAAGAGATCCGGACCAACGATCCACCGTTGAGGAGTTGCAGAAACACCCATATTTGACGAGTAATTTTCTTATTTAATCACTCTTTATTAAATTATATCTCGAATTCTTGTTTTGTTCTCTGTAAAAATCGAGTAAAGCATAAAAAGGGTTTTGACTTATCCACGTTTGGTTAGACAAAAGGTCCTTAGGTATTAAATTTCAAGACAACTACTTTAACGTTGGTTGAAGGCAAAGTTCGTAAATGTATGGATGAATCAATATTACCGCAAGATGACAACGATTTAATGAAAGTAGCTGAAGATTTACGAAATTGTACACCGCGAACTTCAGCTCGAAAACTCCGTGATCTCATGCAACGACGAGGTCCAAAAACCACGAGAAAAGACCTAGTGACAAGCAAATTCACTTGAAGTTGAAATTCTTGCCTATCTTTCCTGTATATTTCAGTATTGTGTTAGGAGTGGAAACTAAGTTTTTTAACTATATGAAAATAAGACTGATGTAATGAGTAGAGGTTATTACTACATTTTGTGAATAAACGTTAAATCCATGGAATTTGGACTGTTGAAAATATATAAGAATGCAACGTATTGATACAAATACTCATTTGATTTCATATTAATGGGTTTAACTTTTGTTTAACTTTCTCAATTCGGTTTAGTTTCTGAAGATATTTTCTTCTATATTTACTTATCTGTGATAAAAATTTAAATATTAAGTGAAATGTGGTGTTGATGAAAAATACTTTGAGTGGTTGTTCTTAACCAGATGTCATGGCAGTTTGTTCTCTGAGGAATTGTCGCTCTGAGGAGCTTTTTTTGATGTTCATTTGTAATAATATCATTAGCACAGATTTGCTTTGTACAAATTCTTTGTCTTTTGCTATACATCTTTCCTGTTCTATAATTTTCAACGGTGTTCGTCACGCTATTCAATTTTCTTGAAAGCTTTCATTAAAAATTCTCTTCTTGTTCTTTGCCGAGAAATAATTGAAATATTTATTTCAGACTAGTTACTGATGAATACCTTGTTGATGTATTCCGATCACTTATATAGTAAAGCTATTACTTTATGACACATTTTTCATTCGTATACTGTTACTTGAACCTTTATAAAATATCAGGTTCACCACATGGACCACGTATATTTTGAAAAACATTATCGTGCAACTTATTGATTGCGCATTATTTTATCCTAGAAAAGAGTGATATTAACGTAACGAACTGTAACGAATTCAGTAAGGATTAAGCCATATATGTGTGGAAAAACAGCGTGTTGGTATTGGAATGTCATTCCTTTTCCCTCTTCTATGATTTCATTTCATCACAGATTCATCAGCTCGTTTCCATGTTCAAAAAATAGGTAAAACGGATGGAGTTCCCGATGCATCTCTGTTTTTACCCTCTTTTTTTTTCTTAGGATAGTGTCCAAAGAACGAGTTATGTAGTCTATAAATTGCATTATAATAAGTTGGAAATAGGAGAATGTTATAGATGGAATAACTTCGTGGTACCTTTACATCGACCAATTTCCTCGATCACTTGAGAATAAGAAAGAAAACGGAAATGAATATCTTGGATATCTCATTGATTCCCATACATTTGAAACACGAATCAAAAACGGTAACAGGCTGATACGGATATGAAGATACACATGTGTCCCATTCCTACAAATAATGCTTTTTCGTTGGGGGTCAAGGTTCAAAGTTCTGTAGATTAAGAGGACCTCTTGCAGTTTTGTGCTAAGAGAAGTGTTGAAATTATCCATTTTGGCGGTAACGTAAGATTCACTGTCACTATTGGTCTTAGCATATTGTTATTATACAGTTATTCTTGCATGATAGAGTCAAATGCCATCAAGCGTCAATACCGCAAGCAAGGGACAGCCGGATGAAGCTGGTAAGAAATTTCTTCAAATCTTCTTCTCTGTAACTTCCCTTTGAATTTGGAAAATGTTCAGCAGTAGCTTCCATTAAATTCAACCTTACAGCGGTCGAGATAGTATGCAATTATATGCTGCAGCAAAATCGACCTTATAGTGCTGTTGATGTGTGGAATAATCTCCGACAGGAATATCCCAAAGCTGTTAGTTTGTTCACTTCACGAAATATTGATTGAATTCTTCTGAAATTTTAGAGATTTGTTGTTTGTTAGAAATTTAAAGTTTTGAAAATCTCAGTTCCTCAAATGCTCTATCATATTTATTTAACCGATATGGTTTACTTTATAAATAATAAAGAAAATATTTGATGGTGATGATTAATTTCAGCAGATAATCAAATGCTTGGATATTGGGGTGGAACGAGGAACGCTACGCGAGAAACTTATTTCGAAACAGAAGATCTACTTCATTGATCAGGTCTGCTAACATTTACCTTGAAAATAGTAAAAAATAAAAAAATAAAAAATAAAAATCGAACTAAAAGTTGCTGGAAATCGACCAAGAAAGTTTACTCTAAAGACCTATGATATTTAATTTAACTGAAAATTATTTCCAGAGAAAAACTGAAAAGTGTAGCGAAGAAGAGCTCCAGGTAATGAACGGATCTATTATCGAAAAGAAGAATCGCTTGAATGAACTTAGCAATGCGATAAAGATCGCAAAAAGTGGTAGATTCAAATATCAGAACTCATGTTTAATAGTTGGGTTCTCGTGTTGCTGATTTATTTCAAAAATTATGGTGTGGGACTCAGCATATGCATTTCACATATGGATATGGAATATCGCAGTGTATTTTCGCGAAGATTTTTCATGTTATGCATGATAACCTAGTTTGTTGCAAAGAACCAAAAATTATAAGTGATGATATTTAAAAAGTTTTTTTTCAAGAAAAACTAAACATTTCACTACTGCCTGCACTTTATTTTTTCAAGGTTTTTTTTTTTTCTAGAGTTGAAAGAGTGTAGATGTGCAATGAGCATAGAAGAGATGACTGCATTACAGGCGACTTTGAAAGCACAGGTACCAAACATCTGGTGGTATAATTTGAAAGGATCTATGATGGAAAAATTGAGTGATAGTCTTGACACCTAGTAACGCGGCATGGTCAGAATGACCGCATTCTTCCTTATCTACAAGCCTTTACAGCAGTGGTTTGAATCTGTTAGATTATATATTTCCAGATAAAGGAAATGGAGGAGCGTATCAGCGGCATGGTTACTTATGAAAAGGACGAAATTGTAAATGAGAATAGAAAGTCGGAACTTGTCGCAAAACAAGAATCTTATAGGAGGTGCTGCAAGGGACGGAAGCGAATTGCAGACAGGATTGTTGATGCAGTATGTGAAAATATCAATGCTTCGAAAAAGGAATTAATGGTAAGCTAATTATTCGTCAATTTGGAAGTTTTAATTTTGGAACAAAATGTGTTTGGGACCATATTAATTCTTAATTTCTCCAAATTTTCATGTCAAATTGATAAAAGTGACATTATAACGAAAGATAATTCTGCTCCCAGGCCTTGCTTGTTCCACTTCCAGTATGAGTTGTATATTTGGTGAAATCTAAGTTCTCCTCTCGATGAAAGAATAACTCAGAACGTCTGCAAATTGAGGATGATTACCTTGGAAGAATTTTTCAGGAAGATATGGGTTTCGAACTTGACTGAATACTTACTTCAATTACCTCATGCGTCACTCTTTAAATTATCAAATGCCCAATATTTCTCAATCAATGAATAAATCAGGAAAATTTCACTCTCTGCTGTTCTATGTTTACTGTTTCGGATTTAAATGTTGTTTTGACCGCTCTATTTTCTGTTTTCCGCAGTTTGAATTAAGATCTCAAAAGAACATATAATAAAACTTGCCTTTTGATTGTTAGAAGATGTCCATTTCCTGTTTTTCCATGTTGTACCTTTATTGTTTTCAATGAATCCTTGATACATACTTCTTCATGCTCTTGTAGTTTTTGTTTTCAATTTTTGTATTTTGTGCAATATTTGTAGAATGATTCATTAAACACCACAGCATGAATGAAATGTTTTAGTTAACAAGCTTCAGTATACTGTAGGATCTACCCTCACATTTTATAAAGTAGCTTTTTTTTATTTCTCACTCTTTTTTTAAAATGATTTAGTCCTTAATTTCAGTTTCCTAAATTACGATTTCCATAAGGAATATACTAGCTGCAAGTCTTCTTTATGAGTTTGATTAACCATGAACAAAAATGGTAGCAGTACTCTGGCACTCCTAACTTTACTGAGAGTTTTTCAGCGTTTGTTCTCGAATGATTTTTGTCATTTAAACTGATGTTAAAATGGAAATGGATGAAAATGATATATTAGAGAATCAAACACCGAAGAAAGATAGTGGAACTGCGTCATGGATAGCATCGTTACCGAAGAACAACGTGGGCGATGTGCGCGATATATCCAATCAAGCATTCTGGACCTTATCCAGTTGCAAAACGGGTTTAAATATTCCTTTCCGAACTTAACCTCACACTAGGATTAATCTTGCCTCAACTTGCACGTCTATTACTCTTTTTAGTTAGACGAATTTATGTAGTAACTGAAAAGAAAGCTAAGTTTTTCTGACTTTCCAGAAAATTAGGGAGTAGTGGATAACGATTTTAAACAAAGATTCGATTTTTTGGGAACCAAAACAATTGCTTTCATGTCCAGTTTATATGTTGTTTTCCAGATGGCTTCGGCATCCAGCAACTGTTAGATGATGATTTGGAACAATACTGGCAGTCGGACGGTCCACAACCACATACGGTCACAATTGAGTTTAACAAGAAAACAAATATTTCATACCTGTTATTATATTTGGATTACAAAACCGATGAATCATATACACCGAGCAAGTGAATTTCTTTCCTATCAAATTCATTCTTTCTGAAATTATCAGGAGTACAATCTTTAGGAAGAATAATAGATGAGCGTTCAATAAATTAAAAATTGAGTATCTCGTTCCTAAAAACTACGTCCACAAGATTTTTATTCTATTTTTTACCTAAGATACATTAATTGTAATGATCAATAATTTGATTAGATTGTGAGTCCTTATTTGAATTCTCGGAATTTGTTTGAACCTATGTGAATGTTAGAAATATCGTTCAACATGAAATTTTTGTGGGTATTGTTCAAAATTATGGTGGTTTTAGGTTTAAATATTTATGGTTTTTCAAATCTCAATAATATTTCCTTTTCTTCAGGGTGGTTGTACGTCTTGGTTCATCAGTTCTGGATGTAGATGAAGGTTTAACAGTTGTGTTTTCCGAGCCAGTTGGTTGGCAGGTAAATTTTTTTCATATTTTCCTTTTATAAAAAACAGCATTTGGTTTTGTGATTTAAAAAGTTGCTTTTTGAAAATGTCAGTCGATAACCTTTTCTCTTTTTCAGAATCCTGGCAAGCATTAAGGCTTCGTTTTTTGGCTAAAAAAATTGCTAAAAAAATTAGTAATATAAGATGACCAAGAAAAATTGAATTGCATTTTTTAGGTTATCGACTTACGCGACGCTGATGGAGGCCCATCTCGAGCTTTTATCTTACAGTTGCAAGTTGTACAGAATCACCAGAATGGTCGGGATACTCATATAAGGTATGGTATCACTTTTAAAATTATTGTATTTTGAAATTTGCCAGGGTTTTTATGATTGCAAATAAAGCATTGCATTTGATATGCTTCCTGGTGCAAAATTTATTTACGGTCACTTGAAATTTTTTCATACTGAAAAGTTGTAAGGTATCGTTCCCCAGAAAGGTTGCAGATTCTTCTCTACTGCTTAATACTTTCTTCATTTTTCTGAAATTTGATAAAGTGAAGGGAAAGCAAAATCAATAAATACATTTACAAGGTTTTTTTTAAAAGCTGAATTGTTTTTCTGCATGTTGGTTGTGGAATTTTTTAAAAATATTTTGCTGATGTGATAATCTATTTTGAGGCATACTCCTTGCAATTTTCTGTTTTTGCACATGACTGATTGAATTGTCAGAAAAGTTAATTGAAAAATCGAAAGTTGTTTGTATTTACAGGCAAATGCGAATAATTGGGCCAACTCGAGCACGGCTGGACACTGGTATAAAGACACTGATTAATGCTGGATCAAATATAAGCAATGTTCCATTAAAATTCACTTCTCAGACAATTGCTCAATTTGCCAATATCCGCTGATGGCTTTACTAAAATTTTACTATTGTGAGGGCATGTGAGATCAATATAAGAACCAATATCTAGAAAAATAGGAGGAAAAGACTTAGAGCGCATTATTTTCCAGGAGAAATTATAACTTTGGAGTTTGAACTGAGGCGCGCATCCGTAAGTAACGAAAATTTTTTTTTTTGTTCACGGGATTGGACAATTTTTAAAAGTCAGGTGAGTACATATAAGCTTGGTTTTTCATTCCAAGATTTTCTGGGGATTTCGACTTCCATTCTGTTTTCATTGTTTCTGTTTCAAATCACAAATGTTACAGTTTTCTTGAAATGACTTATGCATACATCTTTTTCTGCTACTGGAACTAGATGATACCAGAAAATAATATCGAGAATGACTATGTTCTACATATTTACATACTAGCGCAGTTGTGTTTGGCTTGGTTTCAGAATTTCTACCTCGATCTGAATTTCAATATTTTAAAGCTAAAGAAAACATTCGTTCACGATTTCTTTCAAACCACGAGAAGAGAAGCAAATTTTAAGGCTAATTCTTTGAATTGGAAAGTATGGAGGGAGAGAGGATAAACAAGTTTGGTGAGAAATGGCGTATTACATTGCCATCTTCGAACGACTTTTGATTCTTCATTTTCTATATACGATCCATCCTCACTTTATTTTCATTTTGTAGTGTTTTGATTGAAATTGTGAAGACTGTTCGCATTACTTCAGACTGTACTATCCCGGTGAAAATATTGCAAAAGTTTTCAGTCGTAATCAAGCATCAAAGCTTGACATCATCCAGTTGGTCTAGAATTGATCCAGTTGATATACCATCTAAACTGAAGTCTACAATGAAAATCAATGAATATATTTTTACACAGCTTCATTCACTAAATTGTACACTGTTATCAGTAAACGAATAGGTATACACAAAAATATTACTAATATTTAAGAGTGTCTTGCACACCGTGGTATGGAAAAGTGTCTCGTATCACATAACAGCTCCGTGGAAGAGGGTGGTGTGGGAAAAATTTGTTGTCATCTGTAATTTGTCTGATTCCATTTGGTCCATCCGATTTCTTATCACTATTCTTTTGACGTTTTCTATCTGCTTTATTCCCCCTATCCAGAAGGAAAAAGAATGCTTTAGGCTTTAAGAATGCTTTAAGAAAAAGAATGCTTTATCCATAATTTATTTTGCAATAAGCACTCGTTCGTCTTTCAATTAGATGATTGCCCTTGGGTAGAGGTAAGTTGAATTTCATAGAGTTGTCTTCGTTCCAATTGTTGAGGTAGTTGCAATAATAGCAGCAGCAGCGGTAGTAGTAGCAGTAGTAGTAATAGTAGCGGCAATGATAAGCGATGGTAGTAATAAAAGTAATAGAAATAGAAGCACAAGTAATGTAATGAGACGATTGAAGACGGGTAAGAGTGAATGCATGAAGGGGTTATTCATCAATACAATGAGGCAATTGACCTCTGAACCGTAGCCAAATAGCAGAAATTATGGCGGTAGTGTAAAATTAACGGACAAGCGGTTTCAGACACACATACATCATACCTCGCAATCCATCCATTTTACTCATCTCGTCAACTACGCTGGTACGAAATGAAATTGGATCAGCAGGATGTTCCGGGCTTTACCACTGAAAATTGTAGATTACAACCTATAGGTGCCGTTATCAAGATGACTCATCGCTTTTATTATAATCATTCATTATTGCTCACTACCTGCATTATCACTATCAACAGCAACAGATGATGTATCCCTTTTGCACACTATCACTTTTAAGCAGCCATACTCTATCTGTATACAGATTCTATTTCTAAATTAGTTACTACACTACTGTATCTTTCTATTCCTGGAATATTACCGGATAACTACCAGTGTTACTGATAGCTCATCTTCAGTTATTTGATAGTATCTGTATTTCTCATTTCCCAGTTCTCTTCGCTATCCAAAGATAACCAACTATTCCTTTGAGATAGAGTCTTCTGCTTCTGTTCCATCATTTCCATATCTTTAAGCATCATTTTTCTGCAAATCTGTTTGTCTTTCATTTATATTTGTCCATTTTTTATTCAGGCGCCAATGATATTTGTTTCGCACGACGTTCCGATTTCTTCCTTCATAAAAGACATGACGTAATTGCGAGTATATGTTACGCAGTAGTTTATCAGCTGGATACGTCATTCATGAAGACTCCTTTAAATATGAATTTGGTCCTTTCAAGTAGGTATAAGTGAATTTGTCTATGATCAAACATTAGTCATTTGTCTGATGCAAACATATTCAGCATTAAGCGGGTCATCAGTGAGGTCAGCGTCAAACGCATCAGATTTGCAGGAAAATTGGCGTAGGTTAAAAAGGTACTGAAATGCATAGATGGAGGTGTGGCGTAAATAAAGCAAATGGAAACGGAAAGGAAGGGATGGGATGGAATAGCGCAAATGATAACATTGACATTTTAGTATTGATGATCGTTGCACTCAGAATTTTTATCGGTATAATGGCTTCTTTCATTAAGCTAACAATGATTTTATGACTCGAAAGACGGAGAAATTTGATTTTAAGAAAGAGAAAAAGATTTTTTTTATTGCTCCAATCGTGACATCGTCGATGACAATTTTGTAATCAGTAATTATTAGGAAGAGATGTTCCAGAAAGCTGAATTTAAAGTTGCAAATTGTACAACTCAATTTCTTTATTTCTTTCTTTATTTCTATGCATAGTTAATATATTACGCTAAATTAAGAGAGTTTCAATGTTATCAATGATTGATGAGATGTAGTCAATCCTTCTGCATAGTACCGATCATAGAAATGCGGAAAAAGATGATTCATTACGACAAGCAGAAGGTCATTGTGCGCAACATATCTGTTATGTATTATATATAATGGATTCCAGGCTATTGCCATTTATAATACTGGTGACAGAAGAAGTGCAATATTCTTCCTTCCTGTCAGCGACATTTTTATTTTTTACTGTAATTTTCTAGTAGTGATGAGATTGTCCAAATTTTGTGAAAGATATTTAGGTAAGTGCAAAAGGGGAATGACCACTGGAAGCGTGTATATTGTCGCCGTGAGTGATACTTCCGATCTTTCTTTTTTTCCTCATTAGAAAAAATAGATCACATATCTGATCTGAATAATTTCGTAGTTAATCTAATTAGGTGAGTCGTCATTGGAAATTTGGAAGCGCAGAAATTGAGAGGAAACTATGCTTTTAGTTAATTGATGATGTAATGTACCTTTGAGTACTGAAAGATAAATAGGAAACTTTTACTGGAGGTAAATTATTGACCATCTTCCTCTCCTTTCTTGCATCACTTTTTCATAATAATCTGAGTAAATAAGGATTTACTAAATAAGTACTAATTAGAAACAAAAATTGCGAAAACAAATTGGTTACTCGAATAAATGTTTTGGAATGTTTCCCTTTTCGTTTTCCGGCAAAATTGGAGGAAACCGAGAATCTTATAGCTTGCTATTGCCTGTTAGGATGGGAAGTTGAATATTTGAGATTTCTGGAATGAAATTCCTTATTATGATATTTCCCTGCTGTTGCTACTATTACTACTGCTGCTGCTGTTGCAGCAATCATTTTGGAGACCCACGAAGTAAGAACCTTGACATTAAGCTTATATAGTTCAGCTGATATATGAAAGCATCTCCGCTGTCTATTTATTCATCCTTTTGTTTTCTGCAATCACAAAACAGCTTCTTTTCAAGTCTGAAATTATATTTTGAATTCCATTTCAGAAACATGTCATCTGTTTAATCTTACAATTCCTCACTTCAAAGTTTAATTTTCTTGATTTCACTTGGAAAGTGAAATCTATTTCAACAAAGAATATCATCTGTCGTTCATTGACTGTATTCATCCAAATTCCTTCATGCTTTTTGTTTGTTTCTTTCCTTTTAAACAATTTTTTTTCTTTTTACTCTCGAAAATTTGAATCGAAAAGGTTTTGATACAGAAAATGTTAGCGGGAAAAATTTTCATTAAAGGAAGGTATGCAGACCATGGGACAATATTGAAAATAATATCATATTATGCCGTCATTATCAGCGAACATTGATTTTTTGATATAATTATCAAATGAACGATAAAAAGCACTTTGATGAGAACACAACTTACTGCCTTCGTTGGTTGCTTTTTTTTGCATTACTTATGTGTTCAAATTGAGTTAATTTATTTTTTTAATTTATTTTTAATTTATTTTTAATTTATTTTTAAGTTAATTTATTTATATTTTATAGACAATACGAAACTTCGAAATTGTAAGAATTGTAAATAGTTACTTAATATGCGAGGATTTTATTGTACAGTTGGGATACGGCAAATTGTGCCCTTGCTGTATGAAACATTAGATTTACAGATTTCGCGGATCATATTTCTAGAAGACAAATATTGTTCTCAATCAGCATTTGTCCATTTTATTCCATCTTTCATTTCCTCTTTTCTTATAACAGTTTGAATAAATCAATCATATTTGTTTAATGATCAAAAATCATTCACATCCCTTTTTTTATCGAATTACTTCGTTGACGATATTCTTCCGCATATTTGATTTAGCATTTTGGAAATAATTGTTAATCTGATTAGAGGACATTCATATCTGACCAGTTGACCGTGACTGATCGAGAAAGAATTCTTGAGTCGTCATATGCCAAAGTTTTATGGATCTATCATAGATATTTAAATTTAAATTGCATTCCAAAAATTTCATTTGGGCGGGAAAAAATTTGTAATTACTTACAATTTTCTGAAGAAATCTTATCAATTTATGGTCGATAATGTCGAAAAAATTGTGTTAACTTCAGCAACATGACCTTTGAACATTCCTATAGTGACATTTTTTGCAACCCTTTTGAAACTTCATACTTTTGAGGACGACTTTTTGTTTACTCTTTAATTGTCAAAAGGTAGCAGTAAGCAACTTCAACAACTGTTTGCTCACGAAATTTTTCTACAATCCTCCATTTTATGGTATGCTTGAACATTAAATTACTGAATAACTTCATAATTTTAAAAAAGCCACACAATAAATAGGAAGATGGTTCCATGGTGGTACTCCGTTTTAGATTTCAAAGTATTTTATATCATTTTAAACTTATAAAAGAAGTTCCTTAACACCTATCCCAGCGGCAATTCCTACCTAAACAATTCAAAACCTACATACGTCCCTTTTCACTTATGTCTCTGCTATTGTTCCTTCCTTATTTTTGCAAAAGTGACATAAAAGATGGATCAGTTCACGTTTAACAATAATTATTTGACTAATTTTACATGGCAACATCTTTAAGTGAAAAGTATATTATAGTGTATCTGTTCTCTAACTTTATTCTCCCCTCCGGTGGCACACTGGTGGCATTTAAATTTTAGCTAGCAATAAGTAACAATATTTGCATTGGATGATGATAAAGAGCATTTTTCTCTTGCACTAGTGGGTGGAACTTCCTGGTAGTATCTGGAATAGAGTGAAATCACTCTAAAAACTAGGCACTCTAAAAACTCTAAAAATTCCATTTAGAGAGTACTCTAAAAACTCCATAAAATGATTTGTATCCCTAGTGACGAAAATTACCTTTAAATCTTTAATTACATTGCCTTTAGATCTTTAATTACCTTTAAATCTTTAATTACTTTAATTTCGATTCCGATTGAACTTAGAGATGGATGGTGTTAGAAAATACGTTTTCCCTTTTCCTGCGGTCTTCTCTGCATTAAGCCCGAATATTGAGGCATGATAACAGAAGGAGAAGGGAAGATATTTTAGAAAAGAATCATGTTTGTTTAATAAATTTAAAGTCTTTTTTGATCTCAGAGTAATGACTAAATGAGAACTGATTGGCACTAAGGTCTCCTCTCAAATTTCTTATCATCTTTCTATAAACGTTCCCAAAGTTTTATCATTTTGATGTTCAAAATTGCTTCTCTATTCATCTCTAAAGATATACTCTCTTTACTAAATTTTTGATTATTTATTAAGCCAAATAAGTGAAAATTTTTGAAGAATTAATTTTGATTTTCGTTGAAATCGAATAGCATGGGGCTATTGCATTGCATAATTTATTTACTTTTGGCTATTGCATAATTTATTTCATTACTTTTGGTCAAATGTGCATTAGAATGGATAAAAAGACCATTCACATTTGACAAAAATAGCTCTATTATGAGAGGATATCCGTGCCCAATTCTTCTTTCTATGTTTACTTGCCTAGTTCGTTTACGCTTCACCAGTTCATTCCAAAAACTTTCCTCTTTTATCACCTTCCTGGCAAATTTGACTTCAGCAATATGATGCCATCCATTTCATATCTTATTAATTTAAATCTGATGTATTCTTTAGTTTGCAGACCTCCAAATTTTTCCGTACTTTAAACAGTCTTACATTTACAAATTCAAAAATCAATCAGAAAATATAAACATTGTATACCTTCCAACTGTTGGGAATTCACCGTTTATTTCTTTGAATGAATCATCAAACAAATCCTTTCATATTAATTAACCTTCCAGAAATTTGGCATAATTACTCCCATCAAATCCACCTTTTTAATTTGACACATTATTTATCTTTAATCGGATTGAATGTTACAAAAAGGGATGGAAGAAATAAATGACAAATTGCAGAAACATTTATTTGATACTAAACCGACGGTTCGAAAATTATTAGAAATGCATAAATTTTAAAAACGGAATATGCTTTGCAGGAATTTTAATTTAAGGCTATGTGTTAAATGAAATTCTTGTGATTATTTCGAAAAGCGATGCTGTTTTTGCTCCTTCTGTATTGTACTACCTCATTAACAACACATTCCTTCGGAGCAAGGCTCTTTGGATTCGGTGTTGAACAAGGCGATCAGGTATGTAAAGTTCAACGTAATAAGCTGTTGCAACGAACCTATGAGTATTAGTGTCACCAAGAGAGTGTACCATCATGATGGCACTTCAAGTAGCTATATCGGAAAATTTGAGGCAAATTCGTACAGGGCGTAACATCGATTACTGCATTACCAAGCGATTATTACTGATAATTCCCTCTGTTCTTTTAGCAATAATAATTAACAACCACGTTAATTAATTCATTATTTATATCAGTGCTAAGAAGTTGTCAACCAATAATATCATCCTTACATTTATTTATTGTGGTCACTTTAGTGTGTCACTATCTTTGATTATCATTGACCCTTGTACTTCTTAACGTTTCAGGTGCTATCATTTTCAAATGATTCGTACGCTGTAACATTGGACGTACCAATAATATATTTTGAAGAGAGTCAAAGTGAATTATTCATCTCTTCGAAAGGTATTGTAACATTTGGTAAAGCTGCCGATATTACGGAAATAACGGATTTGGATCAAGGAAAAATCGATGCAATTGCAATATTTTTTGCTCCAATAAGTGCTGGAAAAATTTTTTATCGGTGAGCATTTTTAGTAACATCGAGATTTTTGGAGAGAAGATCCGCTGATTCAGGACCAGAAATTTGATATTACTTATTCAATTAGAAAAATCAAATGGCTTGACTTCTTCCGAAAGCAAATCTGGCTTTTTTGATTTTTGTCCAGTCAAGTAACTTTTTTTCCCATATCAGAGCAACTTCAAGTGATACGGACTTGTTAAACGATTTGACGTATAAAATTCGGAAAAACTTTCCGAATCGGGAATCATCTGATTTCTCAGCTTTGCATGCTGTGGTGATAACATGGAGCGATATAATGGGAGCAGATTCCGAACAAGGCTCAAATCAATTTCAGGTAATTACTTCGATACAAATATTGAAAAAAATCTCCGTTTAATTTTGAAATCAAAGATTTTGGAGATGAAAGCAATATTATCATCCTTCCAAACGCTGTTAAAACTGATTTAAATTTGATTACTCACTAAAATTAAAGTGCTAAGCATTTGAGCAAATAAAAAAGAGATTTAACTAAATGATAGCACCGTTGATAGGGATAATCTTTACAGCAATGTTATTCCATCATCTGTTTGTCGTGTATTTCAGATGGTTTTAGTAACAGATGGAATGAGTTCCTACGTATTTCTCATTTATAATCAAATAACATGGACTGGAAAGAATGGTCAGCATGCGCAAGCTGGTCTGTACTTCTCTGATGGTCGACGTGAAACGATGGTCAATAGTGGAACGCCTAATATCAAGGAACTTGTGAAGTATGTTTTGATTCATTCCAACCTTGAAACTACTGGGACAAAAGTAATTGAAATTGTTTCTGAACTATTGCTGATGTACGAGTAAAAACTTCCGTGTTCCAAATGAAATATTTTGACAGTTTTCTCCTTTTTAACTCAATGAATTTGCTGAACTCTCGAAATCGTTAATTAAATTACTAAATATAATAAGTGGTAGCATATTGTCACGAATACTTGAACTGACAACTTTATTTTTCACTTATTTTTCAAATTATAAATTCCTGATAAATTGTTAACTCCAGTTTAATTTCAGTTTATCAAATAACCAAAACGAAGGTACATACATTTTCCGAATATCAGGTGCTACACCTGAAGATCCACGAGGAACACTTGTTGAGGATGATTATAGTTACAGTGATTATGAGCAGGAGTATGACTCTGACAATGAACATAAACGACAGCACGGTTAGTAGATTTCACTTTTTCACCGAATTTCTTTTACCGACTATCTATCGATTTATAGCGAAATAAGTTACATCTATTCACGTGTTCGTCCCTCCTTTTCCTTAAACTGAATTATTTCCAGTTCCAATGAAACATAAAAAATTTTGTCACACTCAAAATGTGATAAAATTTAGCACTCAATCAATTGAGGAGACTGATAACATTTTGGTATCAATTGAGATGTGTCTCGAGAAATGCTGCTAAACATGAGCACCAAATCCAATTTGAAACTAATGGATAGAAGAGTCAATATCTTTTGCATCGTATATTTTAAGTAGAAAAAAAGCCATGAATGTTAATGGAGCTAAATCTCGGCGTGTTTTTTAAAATTTAATTTCTAGACTTACTATCAGAACATTGTCCAACAGATCCGTATCGTGATCAATGTCCAGTGGAATGTCACGTACTGACCGACGATCACGGATGCTCGCTTTGTGTTTGTGCACGTCTGTTTTTACCCCCTTTCTTAGGATAGTGTCCAAAGAACGAGTTATGTAGTCTATAAATTGCATTATAATAAGTTGGAAATAGGAGAATGTTATAGATGGAATAACTTCGTGGTACCTTTACATCGACCAATTTCCTCGATCACTTGAGAATAAGAAAGAAAGAAAACGGAAATGAAGAAATATCTTGGATACCTCATTGATTCCCATACATTTGAAACACGAATCAAAAACAGAATAATAGAGTAACGATAACAATTTAAATTATGGGTCAGTGTGTCTTCTGACCTTTAGTTTGATGGCAATAGAGTTTCCGGAAGAACATATTTAGTATGACTTCCATGTATCCTCTGTGCTTTGTTTCCTTTGTCATATGCTTAATCACAAATCCCGCCTTTTGCTAACTTCAGATGTCTTTAATCTCCAGTCCTTATTGTTTAGCTGTTTAGCAATTTAACATTCTATTTACATTACATTATTTCTTGACCTTTCAACTTTCCTTTCTATCCATTTCTTCAATTCTTATAACCTTTGTTTTCTACAGTATTTTACTGTTAATGAAACGGATTTTAAAAGTTAGCAGCTAGAGTTTTGGAATATTTGCAAAGGTCCAACACTATTCTTATTAAGATTTGAGATTCAATGTAAGAATTTAACATAGAAATATATCTGTTAGGCGACAAATGAATAAATGTAAGCCTAAGTCTAAGCTCAAATGATTAAGAATAAGCCTTGTACATTGCATACTTTCCAGTTTTGCACCAATTAATAATAAGCTAAGAAGTGATTGCGTCCCATAAAAAAAATTTGCGTCCCAGAAAATAAGCGCCAGATTTCAGAACCACCAGAGCTTAACAAATTGAAGAAGGAAGATGATGAAGTAGGCAAAATTATACTGCCAAGCCAACATCAGGAAATTAATGTAACACCGGAGGGATCTATGCGTAAGTTCTAAATTGCCAAACTTTATATCTTCAGTTATTGAAATAAAGAAAACTTGATCACAATCGAAACGCTGACTTTGATTCGAAATCGAAGTTTGAGTTTGAAATTAAATTTAAAGAACTGTTTATTCAGCGAGAGAAACAATACAAGAACAAAATATAAGGGATAAACAGCCAAAGTCAGATGACGAAGATGAAGGAGGTAATCTCTACTAATAAAGCTGAAAAACTTTTCTGTTGCATTTATTGTAACACACATCAGATCCTACGTCAGACCTATTTATAAGGCTCGTTGGATAGGGCATACAGCTTTTTCAGAATCAAAATTAATTGTTCCAACGGATCCGGAAAATTTGAGGTCAATTCACGACGTTGAAGGCATTGCATTGAGCTGTGTTGCAGCGAGTGAAAAAGTTTGTCTTATAGTATTGCTTAAAATTTTTAAAAATTTCAATATGACACTGCCATTGATAAAATTTGAGTCTGATAATGGGCATACAACTTATTATTGGTTATATGATAGCGATTGGATGGGATAATAAAATGATTAAGATAAGTAGTGATATCATTGCTTATTTTATCAATTAATTCTAACAATAGTACGACAATAAGCGAGGAGAATGTAAATAATTTTAATAAAAAAACAAAAAATTTAAAAAAAATTAATTTAGGTACAACCATGTAGTTTGCACGCTAAGTGCAATGACTACAATCCAGGTTACTGTTGTGAATGCTTGTCGGGATATTACGGTAACGGCGAAGAATGTTTGAAAGATGGTAAGGTTTTATATTATTTCTTGATTACAGTTCCTGAATCATTTTCAGGAATAGGATAGAAACCAGTCCGAAATTTGAACGAGGAATAAATATACTTGAACAATATACGCCATATTATGAGTTTGAGTTAACAGTTACTTGTACAAACAGATTAGAAGAGATCAACAACAATCTATGTTTAAAATATCGCTGATTAATAAGGTTTAACAATAAACTAGACTTTTTAGGGGAACCACAGCGAATCAACGGTGGCTTTGAAGGTGTGATAAATGGTAAGGAAATGGACCGAACTGAGCTACACACGTATGTGATGGTGGAAGAAGGTCGAAGTTATACAGCACTCTCGCAAATACCCCCAGAGCTTGGAAGATCATTACTGTTGCTGAATGCAATTGGTAGTGCTATGGGATGGTTGTTTGCCAAGGTTTATTTAGAAATAGTTGGAAGTTCAAACTATCTTCTGAGATTTAGAAGGAATAAGAGACTAAAAGAGATTGAAATAAAATTTGAATTTGAAAGACACGCAAAATTGCAGATATTGTATAGAGACCATTACAAGATGACGGTATGCTTTAAGATTTCTGCAGTTGAAGTTTCAGAAAAAAGTTAACTCCAACTTAATTTCCAGTAACTTTGTAATATGCTCTGACATCATTTAGTGAAGAATCCATAGTATAACGAAGATAAAGCAAAGAGTGAAATGAAAACATTCTGCTAATCTATCTGTCTGATATACAATACATTAGTTAAAATAGTAGTCATATGTATAAATTTTCAGGTGATGTCACCGACATCTTACAACGGATTTATGCTTACAGGTTTGTTTTCCTTTATTAGCATTTCATTCTTTCTTTTTGCTTTAATTTCAACCTGCAATGTTCATTAAATCTGACCGAGTGGTTAAATTCAGCAAAAAAATAATTAATTATTATAAAAATGATAAATCATTTGGTCAAATTGACTGCTAAATTTCTACAGGAGGACTTTTCAATCGTACAGTGAATGTCCATATTGGAGATCGATATACAGTAACGATCAAGCAGCAGTTTTCTGGCCGTGACATTTATCATTACTTCAAAGCATACGTAAGTGTCACCGATACAGAAATCAACAGTGTTTTAGAAAAACTAGAACATATATTTGTAATTTAGATGTTCATATCAGGGACGTTGCCAGCATTGGTGGAAGATGCAGAAGTAATTTATTCAGATCATGATGAGGAATACAGACGAGAAGGACCTGGTAATAAAATCAATTTGCTTAACATAATTTTCCATTTGAGAAAATTATTGGGATTCGAGATTCTGAAATCTAAAAATATCACTGAGTCAAATAAGCTTGCAGGATTTTTACGATCACACTCATCGCAAATGGTAACGGTTAAGGAAGATGGAGTAGAGACACAAATGAAACTATCGACTGACCAGCAAATACATTACAAAGAATGTCCATTTAGAGAGGTAATTTCAGATTTTTCAAGGCAATTCTGTGTGGACTAAAACTGGAAATCGGAAAGCAAATGAACTACAATTAATACTTCAATATCAAATTATGATTCTGATTATACTTACTGCCTTACTATCCTCATCATAATTACTATAATAACGTATCTGTCTGTTATTGATAAATTTGTTCTTAAGTATTTCATTCATAGTACTTTGATCACTGAAGAGAACTGATAAGAAGAAATTAGTTTGCATATTCTTAGATCATAGTTGATGATAAAGTTACTATTCAACCGACGTCCTTTCATTACCGAAACAGTTATTGTATCTTACTAATTTTAGTAGCATTCCACTTTACAATATTAAAGCTATATATCGGATTCAGCTTGGATAATTCAGATCTTTCCTTTTCCTTTGCAGTTTGCGGAAGACCCAGTAGTAGTAATTCACGTCAGTCGGATTCATGTTGTTTACGACGTTGAAGAGCAGATCGTACGTTATGCATCTGCAAATATGGCAACAAATCGAGATACTAACATCATGGTAGCATCATCTGGTGGTGATGATCATCAATTACTTGACAATAATCAACAGTCAAAACAACAGCAGCAGCAACAGCACTACCGTAACCAAGAATACCAGCTGCAGAAGGAAAATGTGGAGAATCAAAGACCACCATGCACCAATTGTTTACAAGTAATTTATATTTATTCGTCACATTTTTTATTCGCAATATATTATATCTCAGGTAATAATTTTAAATATTGAATGGAATTTGAGAATGCTTGTGAAAGTGGTCGACATTTATGTAAATTGCCGAATATGATTTGTACCCCAGTGGAACGTTCGTACCGTTGTGAATGCGTAAAGGGATATCAAGCGGAGTATGATAACGACACAGAGCTCGGCTGGAAATGTATTGGTCAGTTTCAGTTTAAAATCAAACCACTTTATTTATTTATTTATTTGTTTTATTTTTTTATATTTGATATTTTACTGGATTCATACACAGTTGTTTATTCGTTATGTAAATTTCTGACTTCAATGACCGGAGATATGGTAAAGGCTTCTAATGGCTCTAACTATTCGAGGAACTTCTAAAGTTTCTAAAGGTTTCTAACTTCTGAAGGTTCTAACTTTTCAAAACTGTGAAAGGGACTTGCTAAAAATTTTTTTAAATATGTCTTCTTAAAACTTCTTAAGCTTCTGGCAATTTTGAATTTAAAGTCACTTATTTCACTTTAAAACAATCTGTCTTGTAAAATAGTAGTTCCCAGTCAGTGACTGCGAGGCTATTAAAAATTATGTTCATTCTTTTTATATTGTAATAATGTTACTTTTTATATTATAATGTTCTAACCTTAACTAATACGTCAGAAGTTTTGGTAAAAGTTTATTTTCGAGTTAATAGAATTTATTACTTTTAAACCCTGTGGTGTCTCAGTTACGAATAAAAGGACCAAAATGGTCATTAGCCAAATAAAGATTGGCAACTATTGCTGTAAGCAAAAAAATAGGTATGCTGGAATAGTTTAATGATGATGTATACTATACTGTAGATATGGACGAATGTAAACGAGGAGAACATAAATGTGATCGTAATGCCATCTGCATCAATCTGGAAGGTACATTTGAGTGTCGATGTGCAGATGGATATAAAGGAGATGGACGTCTTTGTAAAAGTAACATTTGAGCTTTCTTCTTTTGTACCTATAATGGTTCCAGTTCTAGTTATGCTAATAGCTATTTTAGTACATACCAAACATTGATCGATAGGTAGGCCTTGCATTTCACATTTTCTTTAATTAGATTTTGTGGAGGGGCAATATTTGTTTGTTTAATGTTTCATAGTCCATCACTATATGATATGATCATATATACTAATTCCATTCATCCAATGATGAGAAATAAAAGTAAATTACTTCATTAAACTCCTATAACTTTAAATTTTTTTCGGTACCAAAAACTTTCTTGTTACTCTTAAGACAGAACATGAGCATTTCATGTTCTTTTTTGTCTGATCTAATTGAATAATTGAAGTTTGGTAAATGACACATATCCAGTTCTTTCCCGACATAGAATGTAAAATGCTTCAATTAATTTCAATAGCCAACTAACAAATTAATGCTTGTTTAATCTTTGGTCTTCTTTTTCGTGATTTCTCCACTTCAACATCTTATGCAACTTTTACGCTTAAATTTTTGTTATTTCCTATATTCCGAAAAATTTCCAGAAGTCGGAGTTGGTGATGAACCTGATGAGAAGCAGCCAGCGACTGGAAGCGGTTGCCTCGATCATCGAGACTGTCATCAATGGGGAGAATGTGTTTTCGGGCAGAATGGAGAACCGGGCTACTGTAAATGTCGTGGCTGGTATACAGGTGACGGTGTGCATCACTGTGGACCACCTACAGGTTTGTTTTAAGCATTGGAATTGCTTATTGGAACGATGGTTCATGATATTATTTACGCACTACAATTATGATAATATTAACTTGAGAAAATACTAGAAAAGGGACAAAAAGACGTGATAACATTTTAGAGACAGAAATCAAAGAGGTAGTAATTGAAGATTCTGGTCAAAAACAGATGGGGCAGATATGCGGAGATTACAAATGTGATGCAAATGCATACTGTGACTCATTGTCAGGACATGTGAGTTTATATAACTATCATTAATCTTTGTCCATTTCCTAGTTAACCTGAAATTCAACCGGAGAACAAAAGCAGAGTACTTACTAATTTCCAGCTCATCTAAGGTACTTTTCAAACTTTACATATTGATAACAGTAATCTACAAGAATATTTCTCAGACATCATGCAATCTTCAGAACCATCATCATCAACTGATTCACTATTTTTCGGTGTCCAGTGACCCGAAGAACGGGCATCTCTTACATCTAATTTAAATTATATTCTTTTCATCGCTTCGCTTCTAGGAGCAGTGTAAGTGTCAGAATGGTTATCATTGGAATGGAATCAGTTGTGTCCCTCATTTTAGTGCCGAACGAAAACCGGACGTTCTTACAGGAGATCTCAGTAATATTAGTGATGGCATCGGTTTGCATTTCTTTAACTCTTTAATTACATTATTTGTTAATAACAACCAAATTTTTTGCATCATTTCAATTAAAATTTTTTTTTCCGGGACTTCAATCTCTATCTTTTCTATGACCGCTTGAGTTGAATTGTACAAAATGGAAATTTTTTATGTGAAGTACTTGATATTATAGTACCTGATACAGTAGACTGATACAGTAGCCATGTGATTTAGCAACAATTGAAAGTGTAACAAATTTTAACTCAATTTTAAATTAATTAAGGCAAGGTTTGTCGTTCACATGATGAATGTGGGGAACACGGTAATTGCGTGTACAACAATGAACTTGGCGCTTATCGGTGTGTTTGCGTGCCACCGTATTTTAGCGATGGAGTGAATTGTGTGGAATCAAAAGGAGATAACAGTAAGAAATAGAAATTTTGCTGGAAAATTTTATAGTCCATTATAAAGAAGGGCTGAGTTCAGATTGAAACCACAAAGCTGAATTAGACATCGTTCGTGTACCCATCATTGACCTTTCGCTTTCAGTAACACAAGACATCACGTAATAGTTTTGAAACAGGTTATTTCATTGATTGAAAAGACTACTGGGTCTATTTTTTCATGTTTTTTTTTTAAATTAAATATCATACTTTCCAATCTTTTTCTCTTGATGATTGTTGATATCTTCCAAAAGATATCAACAGTTTACCTTTTCAAAACTTTTTCTTGCTATCCTGCTTCTTTCTCTTTTTTGCAGATTCTAGCAACGAATTCCTAGAAGAAGTGTCTTGCAATGTGATTAATAACTGTAATACCAATGCTGATTGTATCTTTGAAAAAAATGATCGTGGTGAAAGTGTGTATCGTTGTCGATGTCGTCCAGGATTCTCGGGAGACGGTCATCGGTGTACTATGACCTCGCTGGATAATCTTCCCGCATGTACGCTGCTTAAATTCCTATGCTTCTTCCAATGTTGCATGCAAAATTGACCATTAAGAAAAAAAAGTGCAATGTTAGGTATACGAATTTATTTTCCGAATTACAACCTTTGCTTCACCAGTACATATATGTTTTGGGGAAGCGTGTTGTCTGGACGAACGTATAACTTGATTCGAACCAAGTCCATATATCAGATTATCAATTGAAAGAAAGTGTTTGAAAAACTTATTTGTTCTTATTTTCGACGATCTATCGGCAAATTTGTCAACTTAAAGACATGAACATGTAGTTCATCTTGGGCTAAACTGCTTCAGCTGATATTTCTTAAAAAGCTTCCTGTGCGGCATTGACATTAGGCGGATTTTGCAGATGCTGTACTAGGATGTGATCAGTTGGGTAACTGTGATATGAATGCTGTATGTGTACTTGATGCATATACCAGTCGTCATTACTGCCGATGCTTGGATGGTTTTGATGGTGATGGATACATGTGTGAGATTGTACGACAAAATAGCCTTCTGCCACCTTTGCTTCCCGGTAGCTTCTTCTACACTTTCTTCCATCTTTTTATTGCTTTGCAAACTGCGCCCTCTTGAATGAACATGTCATTCTAATTCTGTAATTATGTCGTCGTATTTTCATCTTATCAAATTCAGGAAATTCCTTCATGTTAATGTTGAAACAGAAATGAATGATCTAGATAAGCATTTTTCTTTCTCTATTTTTCGTACTTCCTTTTCTGCAAATTACTTCTTATCCATAGATGTGCCAAAGAGCAGCACAAAAATAATTGTAATCGGGCAACACTAACAAAGAGCCACATCTATTACCTATTCTGGATCAACAATTATCATCTTTATATGAGAATTATCAGGAAATTTCTCAACAACAAATTGGACTTTCTTACAGAACCAGTAGATGCTAAAATTTGTCGCGAAGCAAGTGACTGTCATCAAAATGCACATTGTGTAGTTCGTGAAAACTCATTGGATTATTTTTGCGAATGTCTGCCTGGCTACCGGGGTGATGGTGTCACGCGATGTACCATTGCAGGTTTGATTGATTTAAAAATTGACGGATAGTGTTCATCTTTAATTCATTTCTCATAGCAGTATCCATTGGGTACATATGCTGACTTTTCAAAAGAGGACCGAAGGAATTGATAAGTTCATATCGAAAAATAAATGTTTACAGGAGTTTCTTAACTGCTAATTATTCCATTACTTTGTTCTTATAACATAGAAAATGATTATTAACTGAGAACCACTTTAAATTAGTAAGATTAAGATTAATCTATGGATTAATTCGTGGATCTCAAGTATTTGCAAGCATAGCACAGCAATTACACATCCTTTTACCAACTCAGCTATTGTCCAAATAATTAATTAATTAATCGAGAGAGTTATCCTTCCTTGTATCATCTCTTGAGGTTACTTTTAGTCGCTGAAGCTAAGTTATAGCTTGCCTTCAACAGAATTTAAAAAAGTTATAGATAAGTGTACACCTGGCGATGAATACGCATGTCAAGAGAATGCTGCTTGTGTTTTTGCAGAAGCTGAGAGAGCGTATATCTGCAAATGTGTGCAAGGTTAGTTTCGTCTGTTTTCCAAATTCATGTAAATTACATTTTTAGTTTTGAAATTCGAGTTTTCACTGACCAGGACGATCTTAAAAATTTGAAGGTTTTGTTGATGATGGACGACAGTGCGTAGCGCAACATCCTGCAGCATGCAATGAACAACCAGGAATTTGTCATCGCAATGCGCAATGTGTTTACAACAGAAATGAGGGACGACACAAGTGTGTTTGCAAACATGGTACCGTTGGCGATGGCTATCAAGATTGCCGTGAAGAAGGTTGTGTTTTAATACATTGATCTGCATTGACCTTGACCCTTTTTGATCAAGAAGGATCAAGATCAATGTCAAATAAACTGAAAAGGGTGTATAACACAGGACAAAACAAGCATCTCGAGGCTAATTAAAGCGCAACATCAGAGCCAAAGTTAGAAGTATTCAGCTGCCCTGAAACTTTGATCTTAGGTGCTATGCGAAGAAGAACTAATTAGTTATCCTTGCTTTGAGATTTACCGAGGAGCGGTTAATATTTTGCTTAATTTTTGGGAGCTATTGTTTAGATTGCAAAGTTTATAGTCTTAATCTGACCATATCCTGTTTCTGGTTTCTTATTTCTAGTTTAGTCCATCATATATCATCGATAGAATCCATCCATCCAGTACTGTGGGTTAATTCAAGCCTATTCTTAACTCTGAGCCAAAGCTATATTTATAGTTTACTAAATGTTTGGTCAGTGTCATTCAGTGTTTTGGAAAAAGTTTAAACCTTCTGAAATTATTTTATTTCACTCATTGTTGTTGTTATTTTAGCTAAATTACACCGTTGTGGTGAATGCTCATCACATGCACGATGTGTACACATTGAAGCGGATGATTCCTGGAGATGTCGTTGCATGCAAGGATATATAGGCAACGGACATTTGTGCACATTATATAGTTTGTTATTAACCCTTGCACTTTCGTTAATTTCGCACTTTTGCACTTGCTGTTGCACCGTAATGTTACCTTTTGCTAGCACAGGTAGACAAATGGACTGGTGAGCTGCAAATAAGGTAACAAAAATTTTTCCTATATCCATTCGATTGAGTACCGCTAGTAGTATTAGTGCCAAGAAAAAATCCAGTTGTCTTCGAGCACGAGAGGTGGTTGACAATGAAGCTAGTATGACACTGCGCAAACGTATTTATTATAAATTATCCGCATGACTTGCAAACATTGCATTACTTTCCACCTTTAATAATGTTTGTCCCATAATTATATGAATAAATTTAATGAATTTATTCTTTTACTATTTGTTTTATCGAGGATAGGCTAGGTTTAAAATATTTTAAGCAAATATCGGCTGGACCTACGAGGATAAGAGTGAAAGTTACTTGTGGCGCAATGAGGCACAAAGTCAAATAGAAGGTGAATGCAAAGCACAATTGCAGTAAATGTTACTGTCATGCCAAGGAGTATTCTTTTTAACCCAGGCTATAATATTCCAGCCAACTGTTTGGATGATCGGTCATTGTGTGATGAACATGCAGAATGCGTGCCAAACGAGTATGGTCATTATATCTGCAACTGCCACTATGGATATCATGGGAATGGCCGAACTTGCACACGTATGTAATGTCCAGTGATAGGAGTTTGGCTTTTATGCAGAGTGAAAGATGTGAAATATTGATGGTCCTTCAAGATACAACGGAATGATGACGCATAGCGCAGTAAAAATCACTTTTTTATACCCCTCATTAAAGCAGCAAATCAATATTTTGTATCTTCCATTGTTTTTTTCCTTTTTTTTTGTCTGTTTGATCTGCGGAACGGATGTCATCTATTAAAGTTACAATTTTAGCAGATAGCGAAAGTCGTGACGAAGCAATATTTATTTGTCGCGGTATGACAATAATCGAGAGAAGCGTCAATCCTGACCTACCGGGAAAACAGGTATTCTTCTTGGGAAGATTATGTATTTTTGTAAAAATAATTCAATCTAATTAACTGCCTTCATTGTTCTATTCTTCTAGCTTATAGTGGTACCACATCAGATAGCCGTTGGTATTGATTTTGATTGTCAAGAAGAACGGATTGTCTGGAGCGACATTGCTGGTAAATACCAAATAAAAATTTAAATTTTACTTCAACTATATCGTAAGTACTGAGGAATATTGCATTTATGTATTTATGAATACAGGGGCAGATGTAGATAGTATAGGTTGAAACTGAGTGTTTTGTTGGGTGAATACAGTAAAGATTTACGGTGCTGCAGTAACTTATCACTGCTTCTGCTTGAAGAACGAGAAAAGCCGGTTTGAATCAGTCCGATGCTTTCTTCGTTTTCAATTACTGTTAAAGGTCATTCAATCTTATCGGCATCGATAAATGGAACGGATGAACAAAAATTCATGGATACAGTGCTGAAAAGTCCGGAAGGTATCGCTATTGACTGGTCTTCACGTAATGTTTATTACGCGGATTCAGTTAAAGATGAAATTGGCGTGGCCAGTCTTGATGGAAGATATTATAAAACACTTATCAATGAAGGATTAGTGAATCCACGCGCGTTAGCGATCGATCTAACTGAAAGGTGATAACATTGCCTAGAGTTAATTAACAGTTAATCAACTATTATGTGCTCTAGCGGTGGAAATTAAATCACGGAAATTCAAATCAAATTACACCTCCTTAGGTATTTGTATTATTCGGATTGGCATCGTGAAAATCCAGTGATTGGACGCGTACGTTTGGATGGTACCGAGAATTCAGCATTCATATCCACAGAAGTCAACCTTCCTAACGGTATTCAATTTGTAGATGTGATGTGGAAATTCGGCATACAACCAATTAGATTCTTATGAACTTCTCGAATCGCTTCTTTACATATACGCAAGCAGTGCACTTGATCTACAGCTAGTAATAAGTGATTCTAATATTGTTAGGCGGTATAAACTAGGGTCATCGGTGTCATACTAGTTTTCCATAAAAACTGTATCCTCTGGCTAGTTTAGGGCTTACCGTACTTCTGGAACGACGTCAGCTGTGTTGGGTAGATGCTGGCTTACAGCAGTTATCTTGCATTGGCTTAAATGGGCAAAATCGTCGGATTGTTTATGCACCACTCCAGTATCCTTTCGGATTAACTGTCCACAACGAACAACGCTTCTACTGGACCGATTGGAGCGAGTGCGTCTCGATTTTATTTTCACTCAGTTTTCTCTCTCTTTTTTTAAATAATGGAGAAATATGATTTGCTTCGATTGATTTATAAAAACTTGCATTTTCCACTTTAGAGATTCTTGATTGTTTAAGTAAATATACTTCATTCTAGTAACAAAATCCATTCGGTATCGGTAAATGGCGATGGATATATGTCATTTCCAGCAACGATCGGTGGTGGTTCTGGACGACTGTATGGTCTTGTTTCTGTACCATTACGATGCAAAGGAGGTTCGTTTTTTTTGTCATTTTTGGAAAGGAAATTTGCAAATAGAATCTTTTTTTGCAAATAAATTACTCATGCAAATGTCTTGTAGCAGTTAATTAAATAAATTAACCAACGATTTGCACTAGTAAGATAAACAGTAGGGATTGGTACCACATATTCTTCATCTATATCATATCTTTCTTTTTTGTGGTGATTTCTCTGTTCCGGTCTAAATTTCCATCCAGGATCGCTTTTCAGTTGCAACAGCTTGTGCAGTGAATAATGGTGGTTGCGAACACTTGTGTCTGCCGGGGAAGATAGATATAACTTGTGCTTGTCCGGATAATATCGATAGGTGCTAATCGTGATCTGTGTTACTGAACGGCTAGGAAATTTCTGTTTCCTTATCAAAGGAATTATTTTTTTTGCGGTGCATGGTTAAAATCTAGATGGTTTCTCATGGGGAATTTCAAAGTTTTCTGACGAAAATATCATTTGGTGGTGATCAGAATTAAAATTCAGCATGAAGCCATGATCCGAATGAACCTTAATGATTACAGTTAATAAAGATTCTTCTTAATAAAGATTGTCCTATCAATAATATATTTCTATCTGTCTGATTATTACATGCAGTATTAAACTTCAAACTGAAAAGTCCAAGGACGATTTTTCAAGTCATCCCCAAAATTTTCAAATTATTTAATATTTCTGCATTATCCATTATATATTTACTTTGGCCTGGTACCCCAATGATTCTATTAACTTACAAGATATTAATAGAAAAGATCGAGATGTCTTTCTGAACTTTTTTTCCTTTGTCTTATTCATGTTTCATAATTTTCTTAATATTCGTGCGATGATCACGTGTGAAAAAATATATCTCGAACTAAACTCATTACTTGACAGTGATGAAATATGCAAATTATCTGGCTTCCACAATTTTGAAATAACTGAAATATAAACGAAACAAAGATGAATATCATTAAAAACATAATGATAATAGCACTGTCAAACAAGTAGTAGCGGCAGTACCAAAGAACATCAACTAATCTATTGAATAAACAATCTAACATGAAGAAAGTCGTGAGTCTCAACAGAAGAATGTGATGTATTATTAAATTATGTACAGCCTTTACAAAATGAAAGCCTCAATTCTGACGTAAGACGGATTCTTTAAACCGACCAGTCGAATCTTGAAAGAGTGGTAAAGAATCTGTGCCATTAATAACAGTGCGTTTACGTAAAGTGATGGAATCCGTCTCGTAGCATGAAATCAGAGGAATAGTTTTTACGTATTTGTTACAAAACAGTCATGACAGAATAAGAACGAGACCATTAAAATATTCAGTATAGCTTTCTTCAAAAATTAAAAAATGAGGAGCGTAATTGTCGCCATGTGGAACAAAACTCTGTTAGGTTATACCGAGGGAAACCTAAGGTGCGGGATGAATGGAGTAAGAAAGAAAAGTTTCAGGTCAATGATCTCTGGTCATAGAAACAATCAAATTGTTCGGATGATTTCTATCTTCCTTTCTCTTTCTCTTTCTCTCTCTCTCTTGTCCTTCTTTTTGTCCTCTCTCTTGCCTCTCTTATTCTTCTTTACGAAATAAACAGACAAACTAGTTCCAATTACGCACCTCAAAAAAGCAGAATTTATAGTGAAAAAGTTCCATTTCGTAAAAGTAATGATTATGAAAATTATTGGTCAACGGAGTATTTTGAGGTTTATTCTCAACTCATACTATTAGACGAATATTTCTAAAAAATATTCATTTCAAAATTCACGTATTCCTTAGAGCATAATCAATGGTAAAGAAAAATGATTTAAGAATAAAAAGTTGCTAAATTAAATGAATTTTAAATCAAATGAAAGATAAAATAAAGTGTACCTAATTGGTTTTTTTTTTTTTTTTTTTTTTGGATAAAAAAGATGAACAAAGTTAACATATGCAAATTAAAAGCACTATCTTTTCAGTTTTTGCTTTAGGAACACAAAGCCGCATTTGTCTTATCATTATGTTATTAAATTCATTATATTATATCCGGTATCAGAATAATTGTAATTATTTTAAAACATATTTGGATAAGAAAATTTCAGTTTCGGAACAATTCTTAACAGTCGAAGCAATCAGTAATTTCAAAAGAAAATCAGAATCCTTTAATGATTGGGAAACATGTGAAGGAGAGGATGGACACGGAAACGGAAGTGGAGAGAGATAGGATTGATTGTTTTTCATGTTTTTTGAACAATTGTTTCAATTCAAAAATTTTTTTTCTTTCTCATCTCCCGCTCTTCCATTTTTCAATAACATCAGACGGTAACGGCAAGAGTATCGTAGCTAACCGAACAAAAATGGAACAGGAAAAAGTTCATATGCCAATTTCTCCTAGAATATTCCAAAAAATTAACCTATTGTTAAGCTATCCTTAACAAATATGAACTAATTGATTATTTTCCCATCATTTATCAGTCTCTCTCAGTACTTGCCGCAAAAATAGCTGAATGGTTTAGTATTTGGAGAAAAGTGCACAGGAATTATCATCACACAATTTTACAAGTTAAAAAAAAGGAAAAAAAACAAGATAAAAGGATTGGAAAAAGCAATTTAAAATTCTCAGCATTGAATGATTTAAGACGACGTTTGTACTGAATCAATCGATATGGCTGACTCCTTTTGTAAACCAAGTTCTATTTGATCATCAAAAAGGATTGGAGAAATGTCGCCTGTCTAACTTTTAAGTGAAAAAAAAACAATCGATATATTTTAGTTTGTGAAACAAAACAAACAGAAATAGAAGTTAAAAATAGTGTTTGCTATCGTTGGAGAACACACAAATTGTTCCTATTGTGCACTATCCGAAAAATAAAAAATAAGCGACGCTATTGCTTGGTGTTGTGCATTGAGCAAAACAGGACTTGAAGAAGTATGCCAATTATCTGTTATCAGTTATCAGTGATTAAAATGTTACGTTGTATCAGTACAATGTGTGGTTGTTTTTTTTTGGTCGATGAAGAAATGTTTGATATCTTACCTATGAAATACTTCTATCTTACAAAAAATGAAATCACGTAATCTCAAAATGCATTAAAAAAAATTTTTTTGAAAAAAATAAAATGAAGAAATAAAAACTGAGGTGGTAAAAGTGAAACGCAGTGCTTTGTTTTGGAAGAAACATTTTGTACCTGCGATAAGATAAGATAAGGATATATCACTTTGGCATAAATGCATAAAGCTTTTCGAAAAGTGGCAAATTAGCACCAAATGAACGCTTGATTTTAGGTGCATTAGGCCAAAGATTGTAATCCGAACAATATAACAATCGCATCCATTTATAGTAATGTATCATTTTTTCTTCTCGCCACAATGGACAATTCCTAAGCAAAATTCATGCTATTGCATAAAGGAACATTTGCATTCAAAGATAGTAATTGGATGAATATACTTAAAGCAGGAAGACCGTTAGGGAGTGGTACTGTACAGTCTTTATTTAAACACTTTCGAAGCAGTAAAGTAAAAGTTTGAGGAAATAATAGCATCAGCTTGTCTGGCGAAAATGTCTGCTTTTAATATGTACATCTACCTGCGCTTTTCTAACTATTCATGATCTAGAGTAGATAAGTTGCTTCAAAATTTGCAAACGAACCATTCAAAAATACAGATGAATATTTTAGGATTCTAAAATACTAACCTAAAAGCTTCATCCCGTGCTTCATGCTCTGGGCTACAATATGCTCGGAGCTGTGTGTTGTATTGTCTGAGGATTCGGGACAGATTTCGTTTATCCCTATCCATGTCGTTCAAAATATCTGGCGTTAACTTCTCACGATTCAAATAACACTTCTCAACTGGTAACACTTCAAACGGCGCTTCGTCCTACAACTTGCAACTTATTCAAAGAATAGAATATCTCTAAGAAATGCTTTAATATTTATTTTGTTAAAACTATTAGTATTTTGATAAAATTTTTCCAATTAAATGGCAAATTTCAATGATTTAAGACATAGGTAAGTGCTGCAACAAATGGTACTTATCAATAAATGTCACTTGAATTTAATTTCATTTCATTTTATTAAGTTGATTATACTTGATTTAGACGTCTTCAGAAAGAGTTTAAATGAACATTGTTCCAAGCAAGTGCTCCATGGAGAATATGATGGTAAATTATAGAATACCAAAATATGCAAGTCTAATTAGTAGGATAAGAATTTTCTAAACTGAGCCAATTTCATGTTAATTAGTTCTGGAAATAGATCGGCGGTAACTGGTGGTTTCTACTTTCAATGAAACTAGATAATGGGAAAATAATGAGAACAACTGAAGAGAATTTTTAGACTGGACGATGATGCCATTTATTTATTAAATTGTACAGCTGTAAGATAAGAAATTTCAAATAATTTTTGTTATCGTATAAGTTGTTGTATTTGTGATTCACAATCTTTCCTTTACTTATTTTAACACTTTCTTATCCTTTCGAAATATAAGTGTTATCATCCAATATTTTTTTTTTAAAAAAAAGAAATGTGTTAGCGATTTTAGCTAAATTGTTAGCGGCGAAAAGAATTTCAAAAAAAGTTTACCTCATCATCAATATCAATCGGTGGTAAATCATCTACATATTCTGGTTGCGAAATGGCTAATTCGATCATGATTGTCCCAACGACGATCGGACCTCGGGACGATATGCTGTTCCACTTTTCGCTCCACTTTAAGTTCAAATCCTCCTAGTGATGCCAACTTTGGTTCTTCTGTTTTCCGCTTCTTGTTTCCATTATTCTCGTTCAAGCTACCTGATTCGACCACTGAATTATCACCTTCCTCATCACTTGAAGTTGGTGTACTTTGCACTGATTTCTGAATATCAATAACAACCGGTTGTGTGGCGTTCTCGTCCATAAGCCGTATTTCGATCCGTTCAATTGGTGTATCCAGTCGCTCTACTGCAATTCATCCAGGCTGCCCACTGTTTAACTAGTCATTCCGGAAAACTGGACTTTTTATGCAAATTCAAAGCGGAAGTTTTGCATATCTGTCGTATTGAGATAGAGCTCAATTTCTCTACATCTTTTAGAATTAAATTTTATTAAGTTAACAATTTTGGAATGCTTTATTTTAACTTCGACTATATCAGCACCAAATTAGTATCAAAAAATCAAAACAAAAAAGTTTAATTTAGAAGAGATGCTTCAGATTTTGCCTTAAAAAATCGAAAATGTTCGTATTTCATCTCTTTTTCCCCCCTTCGCCGCTTTATTCTACTTTCCAAGTTATGTCGCAACTAAATTTTAGTGAGTTGTTGAAGAAATACCCCTAAAAGAGGTGGAAGTATCAATGATAACAGCCTTTTCGCTATCGGCCAGAACCACTGAATCAACATTGTTGTTTGCACCAAGTCGCATCGGCCCACTTAGCACCAAATTAACTTCAAACAATAGCAGATTTAATTTCCACATGTAACTGTTGAACATTATCTGTAATTCAATGGGATTCCAAAGCGATATTACTTGTTGAATTGATTCCAGCCATCGATATCTTACTTTAGACCTAAGATTTGTTCTATCAAAATATTTAAGACAAACGGTTCGGTGCAAATCCAAATTAGTCATAGTTACAGCAAATGTAAATCGAATGATTATTGGTGCTTGTGTTCTTAATGAATTGGAGGAAAGAAAGAGCAAAAGAGCAATATGAAAAATACAGTAAGTTGTAAGAAGTGACTGACACAAATCCTTTCTGGTTTATGGGATTCTTAAAGGTAAGTAATTAAAACAATACCTGAAGAACCTATAAGATTACTATAATTATGTTTAATAAAGGTAGGGAGAAAAAGAACGACTAACTTCCAATTTTATTACTCTTTACCTTGTTTTTCTTTTTTTTTTTTTAGTTTTAAAATGCTTGCTCCTAACTTCAAAGTTTTAATTTACATTTAATTTGAATTAAATCGAAAATTTGATTTTATAAAAAATCATTTTCCCTGATCTTATTATTTAAGTTTATTGTAACCCACTTCATCTCTATTTTGTAGCAACTCTCGGAAGATACCATTCATTTAAACCAGAAGTACTAATCAATCATCAAACTTTCTGGAACAGGTGCAAAGCAGTAAATGAACAGCAGTATGATGATGAAACATGAAGAAAAACTTTCGACAAATAGTGAAGTTTAATTCATATTCAAATATTTAATGAAAAGAAAAAAAATTCAGCGTTTTTTGGGTCAAATAAGAAATAATGGAAGCAGGAAAGACCTGTTGAGAAGATATTTTCGAGAAGAAAGCATCATGCTTAGGAAGACGCATCTATAAACGAAGAATTTGGTGGCGAATGGGAGAGTGGAAAGGTTAAGCAAAGAAGTCTAAGATTTCAGGAATTTTCGCAGTACCGAAAAGATTGAAAGAGATGATAGTGGTGATAAGGAAGAGGAGGAATTAAAAGATGCGGTAACCACAGCATTGAAAATCTAGCTTTTTTAAAATTTTTCTTGTGGTGGGGTTGTTGATAACGATAGCTCGAGCTAAAGAGACGAGGGGAAGTTAGGCACGCGGATCGAGAAGTGATTAGCAAGTAATCCTCCTTCTTTCCTCCCTGTGAAGGATAGATTTACCTTTGTGGAACAGTTGTTACATTTTAAAAATTGTTTCAGACTTCTATTACAGAGCCTTGCATTGGAATAGCTCGGTGTTACCTCATCTGGAAAATCTTAGAAATGTGGCTGCAGAAATCAAAACTCATTATCCAAATTTGAATCAACATTCACTCCATAGAGCCTGGGTATTAGGTTAACTTCTATACTCAAATTCGGAATAGTTGAAAATAGAAGTATATATGTGATTTCTGACCTTATTAAGATGATTTTTAATATTAGTTCCATAGACAACATCATTTTTACATTCGGAGAAACTCCCGACAACTACATTTCTTCAACATCTTCGGCTTTCGTTTTCGAAAATTGGATTTGAAGACTTAAATAAACACGTGGAGTTGGATATCAGAAATTGATCTTCTGTATTATGTAATATTTAATAGAAACAATCGTTATCAAATATCGCTGTTTCTCTTTTTTCCTTTAGGTGACAAAGAAGATTTAGTCATACCAGAATAAGTAAGCTGGTAGAAAATGATCAAACATGACTTTTCAATTTAGAAAGTTTTGAAATAAAATAAGGCATTTGTTCAGGAGAGGTGAAGAGATATTGCAATGAAATAAGCGACTGTTAGGGAACTAATTAATTCACTGGACTGCTAGTGATGCAAGAGATATTTTTAAAAATTAATTAATGTAATCCGTTGGATGATAGCACTTTAAAGGAAGTTTTCTAAAATAAATATTGCTTCTGAAAATTCAAGAAAGATAAAGAAGAGACCAATTACTGAATTTACCTAATTATAATATATTTAAGGGATTCATACATTCTATCTAAAGCTTCTCCATCTGACGAAGAATGAATGAATTCATGTTTGGATTATCTCTTCCTTTCCCGTTACTATTGAATTCGATTCCTAAAAGAAAATTATAGAAAATAATCAATAAATGGGAAGTTTAATGTTGGAATTTATCCGGCATTATATTTACCTACAGTTTCTCTTGTCCGATAGCTTAGCCAATGTTAGCGGAAAAAGATGTGATGGATTTAGTTGATTACTCACTCTTGCCTGCCAACTCGGAAGACACAAATATCAAATGGATGCATACCTTCTAATGCTAAACGATACAAGTTAAAAGTACACTAAAGTACTAAAAATCTTTGCTATTATCAAAGAAATAACGAAGGATAATATTCTATGAAGGTCACTAGGAATTACTTAGATTAAGGGAAGGAAGTATTCGATTAGGAATTGTGGATGACGGAAAAACAGATGATTTCTAGATTAGGCGATGGAGTTGAAGGAAATAAGGACGGTATCTTTGATGGTGACAAAGATTGATGAGAGTACCGAAGTAAAGCTCACTGAACAATTGGGAAATTGGTAATTACGATGCTGCGATATTACCAGATAAGATTCCGTTCAAGAATATCATGTAAAAAAAAAAGTAGTTGATCGAACTGTGTGACCAATCCTGAATGCTGCTGTTTTTTCGCCTGATCGATCTTTGAAACCGATCATCGGAGAAAAAAAAAGGAATAATCTTATTTGCTATAATTCCTTATCAAATATTCAATTTGTTTCAACAAAATGTGAGGAAAAATTAAAAATATATAAACAGTACATTAATTAACTTGTTTAAGTCTTCCAAAAATAATAAAATACAAAAAAAAAAAACTAGAAAATGACCGAAAGCTATAAATGATGCTGGGAAAAGAACAGAATTGTCACTAGACATTGTCAGGGAACTGATAACAATCAAAAAAAAGGACCCAGGATTCGGACAGTTTCGGAAAACATGAAAATTTCAGTCAGTATTAAACGGGTTTTCCTTTTTTAATATCTGTTTCATAATGGCCGCAGAAAAAGAAATTACTGGAATTATGCGTTGAGATGAAAATTTTCGCACCTTAGGTCACTCTCTATTGATCTTCATATAATCGTCGTAAAAGTAGTCGTCAGCAGATGTCCTCCTACTATCCGCCGATCACTAAGTATCCCTCTTCTTTGACTGTAGAAATGCTATCTTTACACAATCCGTTTCTTTTCCGTTTTCTAACAGAATTTACACTCCTTTTCATTTTACATGTATCTTAGTCTTGAAAACTTTCAGGTCTTCCTCTTTTAGATCAAAACACAGAGATTGCTCTGAAAACGATCCCTGCTCATAAGTAGAGACTTAGGTCAAAAGCTTGCTATGTCAATATATCGGCTTAAGGTTCAAGAGCTCAAGAGAGCTAATACCTATTGCTTACAGGATTTTTCGAATTGCGATATCAAATGCTTGGTGGTATCTTATAGCACTGTTTCATCTATTACTCTACAATCTTGTTTCAGGAGATCTGGCACAGTTGATCATAATGGGTAATATCATCCGGAAATAATAAACCCGCTTAGAAGTGTCCTCCTCTCTAATCGCAGAAACAGTTGCATCTTTTCAATTATTTGAAATATTAAAGGTTTCGAAATAAATTGCAATACCGACTGTCATCTATATAATCCTTAATTATGTGGAATTAGAAAGTTCAGACATCCTTTAAATTACATAACTTTTCTAAAGTCAAGTTGGAAATTGTGAAAGATTCCATATTACTTCGTGTTATAGTCAATAAACACTAATAGTAGGAAAAACGATACCAGCACGTCAACGATGCCGAAAGTTCGAACCACCGAACTGTTTGATATTCATCAATCGTGACTGCTCCGAGCCTACGATCATTTACGACGATTGCGCGGTATCCTAAAGAAAAAAAGCATTCTAAAGTAAACAAATGGCAACGCTGTTGGCGGGTAAGCTCAGGACGATTATTATTAATTGGTTGATTGATATTACTTCAAGAATGACTGATTGGATTTCAAGAATCGTTGCCACTTACATGATGGAAATCTTCAAATGGTTGATTAACGTTAGCCTAGAAGTTACATCAATGAAACTTTGGATGCAGAAACCTAGGTTGTTATTATCAGAGTAATACTTCTTTCTTTTTTTTAATATCTCCATGATGAAGCTCAGCAATAAGCTCATTTTTCTAGCAAGAAATTCTTTAAAATTTAAAAATCAACTCCTTACAAACGACTCCCTACAACTCTGATATCGTCCAATACTTGACACTTGAAAGTTCCATCAGAATATTTGCAGTGAATACAATTTGTATTTTTGGATAGAATATATTAAAATTGATGGTTATCGTAGTAGAAGAAGGTCTGCGAATGATATCTATGCAAAATTGTACAGAACAAGAAGAATGGATTACAGTTGCTGTGTTGCAGACTTGTAAATCTCAGAGTGTTACTGTAGAAAGATTATTTTGTTTCAAATAAGTTTCAAATAATATTACCTTTCCTTTTCATCGAGAAAATACATCATTTGCTAAAAAAATTGATTAATTTAAGATCAATTCAAGTTTAAAGATAATCAATAATGCGAGAATTTATAGCAGAGAATATTTGAATTGCTATGTACCGTATTAATTAGATGAAGTCATATCAATCAGACCGATATGGATTTGAAAGTCAGAATGATGAGTTTCTTCAAATCCATCCATTTAAATTCGTATCTGACGTTTGGTATATTAATCAATGCGAGACGAATTGCGTAATCGTTTTTAATGATTTTATCTATCCTCCATATTTTTATTTTTGGAAATTTTAAAGATTAAATTTATTTAAATTTGTTGTTAAAACTCTTCCAATGCGAAAAAAAATGGTCATCATTAACTTGACCCTTTTTTGTCCCATTTGCTGGAACTATCCTCTCATTGATTCATTAATAACTCTCCTGTAATGTGACCTCTTCCTCTAGATCAATCGTCGTCATTCTTCTTGATCATCCTCCTCCCTCACTTCAATACCTAACATTTTACATTCATTCAAGCATGTTGACTTTACAATTTCTATTCATTCTCGGCATTACACGGATTTCCCAAACATGCCTTCCAAATACCAAACGTCTTTATGATCAAAAATTGGACTTTAAACCAAAACCCATAATTAACGATTTAGAGGATATTATTACTGGACTAAACACCACCAATCACTTGTATCAATATTACGCGCAAAAAAAGGACAAAAATGAAGGTTGAATCTTTCCCTTTGTTATTTCAATTTGGTATGTGATAAGATCTGAAACAAAGACAATATAGGAAATGTACAAAGAATATGACGAACAAAACAAGGATGATACTGGTCAAATGAAATAAACCTGTACATCCAGACGGTCTCCGGTATTACTCAGAGTAATATCGGAGCTTTAGTTCTGTTACTCTTTGGAAAACTATTATCCGTGATCACACTTTACCCGTAAATATGAAGTTCCAGTGAATTCAGTGGTAGAAGAGGTATGATAATAATTGTTATTATGTCATGCTGATGAACGGTATGATAATTGCAGCATGTCATGCATGTCCGAAGTTCAAATTACCCGATTGCACAGTTCTCAAAGAAGGCTTGCGTTGTGTAAACCCTAAAGTATGGTATCATCGTGGCAGTTATTGTTTGCATGCTGAATTCGCTTGCAATCACAGTTTTCATGCAGTGCAAGGACGAATGATTGACAGAATCCGATTGGAGTAAGTTGTACTGTTTCGATCACATAGCAATCATATCGTACCAGCGGAATAGCACGAAGAAAAGTTAATTTGTAAAGAGTGAAACATTACTGAGGGGCGCAAATGAACATGCTAAAGCCTTCTTCAATCTAATCAAGGGTAAGAGTCTGGTAAAGTTGCTCAGTAACGGTAGTAAGCTCTTTCGAAGTTTCAAATTTTCGGCAATTTCATGAAATCTTTGTCAAAAATATGAAAGTAAGAAAGCCATTGTTGTTGCAACCTCATTTTACTTTTTAGTGATGATTACGCGGATCCAAGCAAAGATGACGCAAAACACAAAACATACGGTGTGCATCAGTTACACAGATTGGATGAAAGAATTCAACGTTTTCCTATAAGGGGATTTAAGCGTCTTCCACGTGAAAGTTTATATTGTATGACTGATAAACGATGGTACTACCGTTCCAATTATCCGCCTCTTATCATTCGAACTGACCAGATTTTCTGTTTATAGATGAAATGGGTGAGGGATAAAATTACCATACTAACCTTTTGTACGTGGACTAAAATTAAATTACATTTCGCATATGTAGTGCATTTCTCAAAGTTGTCCAGATTAATTAGTTATCACAGATTAAATAATCTATACTTCTCATTTAAAAATCAAAATGTTAAATGAACAAATGAGAACGTTTTTTTTCTACTCAATAACCTGAAAACTATGCATCGTATTGTACTGCAAGAATAGTACAGTATCAATACCTACCATAAATTGATTTTTGCGTTTTGAATCCAATTCTGCTTATTGATATCATGTTCGTTTGTTAAAAGTTCTCGAATTGTTTATACTTCATAATTTTACGAAAATGACAAAATTCGCAACTTATTTTCAGCAAAATTATGCTTTTTGAGCAAATGTTGAATTGTTTTCTACTCGGTATGTTTTCTACTTTTCTATTCGGTAGTATCCGATCTGTAAATAATGACAAAAGTTGATTTTGCATTTTTTCAAAAATGACTAGTCTATCAAAGTTAATGTGAGAGTCCTCATAATTACTAAAATGTTATGCTATATTTTTTGTCATTATATCGAGAGAGAAACCCGTCGATCGGACTTTACTTTAACACGTTAGTCCGATCAACAGACACTCTCTATATATAAAGACAGAAACTATCAATTTTGCTGAGAATTCAAAGAAGGGCATTATATCAGAATTATATGATATATTATTTATAAGTATATCAATATATATGAGTCGTTGTAGATAGATACAATGAAATTGAAATGAAATGAAATGCTTTGTTCAAACAAATCGATAAGTTTTAGTTCACTAATGGATGGAATAAGTTCGAATACATTAAACTAAATGAGAAATGAAGTGTAATCAGATCAGAGTGGCATGCTTTAAAATGAATTTAAGTATATGTGTATCTTAGTGTAGTAACGGTAAATAATTTTGATACAAATCTATCTCAACTATCCATCAAATTCGATGTGTAACTAACAGGTAGCCATATGACGTGGGATTAGGCGATGAAATTATGGAATAATATGAAGTACTTGCATTTCACTGGTATCTGTCGTAATGGATTCCGACAGCACTTCGTCACCAGCAACTGCACATTCAAAATCCTTTAAGACAATAAAGTGGATTTGAATCTAGGGAATTAATGATCGACACCGAAATTAATGATATTATATAAATTTGATCTTTTGATTCCTTTTGCAAATACTTATAATCTTTCAGCTTTCTATTAAGCTTTCTATTTCAGTTCACTATTTTTCAAATATCGCATATCTGAATTTAGTTGATCATTTATTAGATGCAAAATTAATTTTAGAGATGAAGAAGTGGAGGAATTGTGAAATTAGAAATAAAGATACTTTTTTAGAAAGGACTTTAATGCGTTGTCCGTTGCGTTTAGTGTGTGGATCGAATAATTCACTGAAGTAGCTGTTTTCAAGAAAACGTGGACCGGATAAGCGGTTGACCGGGTTATATACCAATACTTGTGCTAATAAATTTAATGCATTGTGATCAGCGCGTTTTATTAACTAAAGGGATTTGAAATGTATTATGAGAATTACAAATGTTAAATAATTTGTCTCAGGAAGTAATTATTTTTGGAATAATTTCTTATGTTACAAACTCTTGACTTTTGTAAAGAGTGGATTTGAAATTTAAAAAGCGTACCATTTTGAAACCAGAAGGGTTTGGTTTCTTCATTATCTAAAAATTTGTCTAGTTAAAAAGATTTTGATATAGAATAATGCTAAAATAAATCAATCAAACTTGATAAATTTCCAAGGCACAAATTGAATTGAAAAATGAAACAAATTAATTCGGCAAAATTGAAGATGTGAACTGAATAATGGAAAAGGGATTAAATTGCAAATAAGAAAACATGAGGATAATGGATAAAGTGCCCAGCCCCACATATTGTCGTATCATATAAAAACCGATACTATTAAGATTCTTCAGAATCGAACGAAATTAAGAAATAGGGTTTGATCTAACAGATCAGACCTTGTGAACTTCTGCTTAAAAACTTTGTAAAAAGAGTCTCACACATTACATCTGTACTATATCAGTTTGAAGGTATTGCAGAAGATTAAGAAACGAACATCATCACGAAAATCATCGCTTTGGAGAACTTCACTGGTCACTCGCATCGCTGCGATATCACGCGGACTCGGGTATCCCAAAATGTTGATCACAAGCTGTAAATGAAACTATTGCAAGATAATTTTATGAAATGTATGTTAATTTATTGGAAAAAATAACCCTAAGCTGTTGGTTGGTAGTTTGTCCTGGAAATAGAACGTGGTTTTTTAAAAGTTCGCCGAATACACAACCGCATGACCATCGATCTAAAGAAATTTTATTATATTTAGGAGAAGGCCATGCTGATATGAGTAAACTATTAGGTTAAAAACCATCAGGCTAGACGATGGTCTTTTCATCTTTACTTTTGTTCAGTTAAGAAGATAGTTCAAAATATTTTATGTGGAAGTAAAATAAGTGCTGTTGGGCTGGAATTTATCAGCAATGCTGGCTCTGTTGTGGAAGTATTCTATAAAAATTTCTGGAAGGAAAAGAGAGAAGCATAACCAATTTCGCATCGGTATCGAATAGAACCCAAAATAAGTTCTGGTGCACGATAATATCTGGTCACATGATAGTGATGTGATGTCGTTGCTTTGTCATGTATTATCTATAAAGAATATGATACTATTCAGATGATACGTTCGAAATATTTGTAAAAAAATTACTTTTATTTAAGGTTGCATAATAACTAACTTTTGAGGATCCAAAATCGGTAATTTTAAGCATTCCACTCTTATGATCTACCAGCAAATTTTGTGGTTTTATGTCTCTGTGACAGACATTGTTCTGCAATAAGAATTCCGCCTAAGATGATAAGCTGAGATTCTTGAATTTCCCAAAAATTTCCCTCATAAATCGTCGAAAAAAAAACTTTTTCCAAATGCGCTTGTCCACGGAATAACTGCCAAATATACAATTTGATATCCAAAATGCTTAGAGGACCGTACCGTTCCCGAACCTCATACAAATTCATTGGAAAAAATTCAAACACCAATGCCGTACATATCTGCAAGATCCAGTCAATTCAGCAAAACGAATAAATGGATAAATCATTATTTTTATTTCACAAAATAACCGATTAAAGTTGTTAAAGTTCTTTATGACAGAAAAGGATATTGTCGGAGAAGGTCACCAATTTAAAATGTGTATCAAATTCGCAGCAGACCTTTTGATCAGGATATGATTGGCTGAATTTATACAACAGTTGAACAATATTTTTGTGATGCATACGGTTCAACATCATTAAAATTTGCACCTCCATTGATCTGTGATTTGCTAGAAGTTATAAAACCAATTTTTTAAAGAGGATTTAAATAATTCACTAGAAATTACCAACTTTATACCGCAGGATGATTTCTGAGAACCTTAGCAAAAGCAGTCAACAGAACAACTTAAACTTTTGCGACTTTTCTTACATCACTCGAACGATCTGTGAAAAACCATGAAAGAAGTGAACACAGGTGTTTGGAATGAATTAAAGATGCCGAAAGAAGGTGCAATAAAACTTGACAGCTTTGGAATATTTGACGAAAAGCTGGTGATTTTGTTTTTTTATCTTTTTATTAAATCAATCAAAGATCACACTTCTATTGTGAACAGCAATAATTGTTATTGCGCTGGATACACTTCTCATTTTTCATTTCAGTCGAATAAACAACAAAATCGACCCTACTCCTCCAAACCAAAAACTAGCTCACTCTGATCTGACCATGACTTCTTAACAGCTATCAATCGATGCTGTGGGTATCTGAGCAATCCCTTGTAAACATTTGAAAAAATTCCGTTAGAGAACAGATGAAGATTTTCCATTACTAATTCCACCTGATTCTAAAATATGCACCTAATCATGTTCATCAGTGGTGGAAACTGTCCCTTCTTTTGGTCCATTGCACTTCTTAAAAAAAATAAAATAAAATATGAGCGAGGAATTAAAACTGATCGCTACTAATTTTATCAAATTTCAACCAAAGCAACTGTAATTTAAAACCGTTTCGTGCTTTCCGAATTCTTCTGCAATCTGTTTAACCACATAAGCTGCTGACATTGGCTATCTCTTACTGATAAAAAAAAATAAACGAAATAACCAGGTGACTCTGAGATTACTATTTAAGTACTACCCGATCATTTTGCATAAATATATACATATGTATATATATATGAATTTAATAGTAAACAGTGAATTTAATATGTAGACTTTGTTTATTTCCTGTAAAGTGATGATTTTCCAAGCTTTAAAATTTAGGATTAAAGTTTCAGACCAGTTGGAATAAAGATGAATTTGCCAGTTTTTCAAGTTCTATCTGGATATGCTCAAACTATCCATGAAATTAGACTCTTTGATTACTAATTATTATGCTGCAAGAGATTATTTGGAAGACGAAATACAATGGCAGATCTAAAATTGCTTATTTAGATACAGACCAAAAAAAAGTTGGTTGTTTTGTTTAGGTGCAATAGATACCAAAATGACAAAAGTAAGCTATCGACAAGAATATTATCGAATGGATGATGGTCATATTTTTGTTTAACTTAATTTAGGAATCAAAACCAGTGTCTGTGAAGCCAATGAAGATCTTTCGTATAAGCCATCGAAGACAAATTTACACCTTATTATTTATCATATAACTTTTATTTTGAACTCACTGCTCATTAGTATTTGAACGCAATTTTGCTAGGATCAATGGTGAAGATAATATTAACCAATGAGACAGTATTCTGTGGGAACAAATAAAGAATCACTTGCACAAGCAGCTTTTACGTATTCCGAAGGATAAGATGGAAAAAGTGAGAATTAAGAGATCCAAATAGATAGCGATGAATTTCTAGCATGAAATTTGATATTTCAAATGGGGATGGTACCATAAGTTCCCTGTCCATGATTTATTTCTGAAATAGATTAACATTTCAATTACAAGCGCTAACCAAATTTATGGGATTTATTGAAGGCAGTCCATGAGCCGCAATAACCAGAATGATCAATCTTAGCTTGACCTAACAGTGGACATTGATGAGTGTGGACATTTTCGGTGGACAACAGTGGACATTTTCCATCACACTGATAACGAGAAAATTGCAGGAAGAAACCGAGAGGGGCATTCTCAAAGCAGGATTTGATCCATGTTTAGCACATTGCTTAGGGTGTGTGGACAATCTGGGAATTGGGGAAGACCTTATGCTCACATTCCATCATCTAACTTGAACTCCCTACTATGTTGCTAACCTTCTCTGTACTTTTTTCCTCCTCTTCACTGTTCCCTCCATGTTTAGCATCCTCCTTATTTTGAGTAGTCTTTTTATCCTCCTCCTTTTCGCCTTCCTTTTTCTTCTCTTCATTTTTCTTCTCCGTATCCTTATTGCCGTTTTCCTTTTTCCCTTCTTTTTCCCCTTCCTTCTTGTTATTTTCCCCTTTCTTATCTTTCTCTCCTTCTTTCACTTCCCTCACCTTCGACTCAACGGTTTTTGTCTGAAAAAATTTCAAATTTCGCTCTTTATAAGCCGCTTCAGATTGGATGAATGTTATTGGTATGGTCTACCTGAGCTGCGACTGCTGCCTGTTTAATCTGCGGTAGAGTAAGGGCCTGCCCAGGAGCACAAGCTACTTCTGGACAGGACCGTACGCAAGTCGGACCTGGAGGAACGCGAAGTTGTTGGAACGTGACCTGGAAATTCTGATATTTCAATGCTTATAACCGTGACAGGGATGGCTGAATTTTTCAAAAAAAATTTACTCGAATGGACACGAAATAGACTGCCGGAGTCTAGCAATTTGACATTGCTAACTTGCTTAACACCCAATTTGGACAAATATTTCATCAGTTGATTTAAGATTTTAATAAACCTGCAAGTCGTCGTCGATGCAAACAACAGCACCTGCGTTATTGAACTGTCCCGCATAATTTGGGGCAGAGAATATCGTGATCAACTTTTTACCGACCATCAATTCGTATCCGTCTTGTACGACCTAAAAACTTTCTTGGTTAGTTGTTAGACAAATTTTCGGCAAGATTCGTTGCTTGAAATATTTCAGTATGTCATATTTATATCCCTCTCCTTATCTGTTTCATGTCTAAAAAAAAAATGTTACCTGATGGGCTCGGATGACAAGGTCAATTTTTAACAGTTTGCAAGCGGCAAGCAAAGCACCTTTACCGAATGAATAACTGAGACCGCGTGGAGAGTAGAACCATCCATCTCCTTTATTTGTTGGGTCTGACCAAACCAAATCGATCAGCAATCCACGATCCTAAAGTATGATTTGCAAACTACATTCAATTAACAAATAATAGAAGAACCTCATATGTACTAAAAACATTTCAAATGCAGCTGAACACTTACCAGCGGTTCGCAAGGGCGTTTAATTTGGCGGATTTGCTCGAGACTGGTAAGATGCGGTGATAGGCCACCATGCATGCAAAGAACACGTTTAGAGATAAGTCCAGCCATAGGCATACGGTTGAAAAATGACTGGAAATCCCACCATAAGCCAACGCTAAAGCATTTTTCTATTATTTCAAAAGACTTATAAAATTCTCAACACAATGGTAAAAATGTTTCAAAACACTTGCAGTTTAAGCCGTTAAATGGCTCACCCATATTTAAGCGCACATTCGTTGTAGAAGCCGTATATACGATTTACTGCTGGGGTCTCGTGGTTCCCTCGAAGCAAAAAAATGCGATCTCGATATTTCACTTTCAAACACAGCAGATAAATCATTGTTTCAATCGATTGCGGCCCGCGATCGATATAATCTCCCAAGAAAATCATTTTCACTTCCGGTACTCTACCGATCACTCCAAATAGTTTATGCATGTCCTGTATTTTATATTTCAAGTTTAGCAGCATTAAACTTATGATTCAGACTGTTCAAGGTTCAAGATATGAGATCGAGTGGATGAGCGATGAACAAATTCAGCTTTTAATCCCTCTTTTTTCCAGTTTTTGAAATATGTGTTCTCCGTAAAAGTCTTGAAAGCACAACATTTTCATCTCATTTTGAATTTCATCATATATACATATACCTACCCTACTCCCGAGAGGAGCCTGTAAGTGCGAAAAATCATCAGTTTCCTCACTTCATACTGCCCATGGATATCGCCAACAACTTTGATTGGCACTTCAACTTCAACCAGTGAACCTTCTTCCATCATAATTAGCCCAGCAGTGGACATTAATGCCAATATTTCTTCCAACGTTATTTTTTGATTCATTTGAATCCCCTGAAGATTTTTATTCCTCTCCCATGCGACTCTTTGATAGCTATGTGTCTGCACATCAATCAGCTATGAAAATGAATTGCATTGATTTGGAACGTCGCTAATTAATGCGGATAATGAGCAAAATATCTATTTTAGTACAGTTTCAAAGCAAAAGAAAATTTGGCATCTAATCAGGCGACAAACAAAAAAGGACTGTATAATGAACCACTATTACGAGAGAGAAGCGCGCACACTATGCATTGAAGCAGTACTGATTATTATTCTCTAAAAACTCCAGATTCGACAACATCCAATCAAGGATGAAGTCTTCAATCTGATTAGGTCAAACTGATTTACTTTTTTGGTACCCATTTCTTCTAGTACAGCTATCATTTTGTCCAACGTTTCCGCTGTAACGCCTGTAGCCATCGCTTTACTTCAGTTCTCTTTGCAATAATTTCAAACGATATCTGGAAACGCAACTGCTCTGCACCTATGGCTGCTTTACTTTAATTGACAGTGATCCGTCGAAATTATAAGATAAAGGAAGCAGAGTACGTGACACTGCCGGCTGCCAATATCAGACGATAAAATAAACTAATAAAGCTGGAATCATTCCTAACTATTTTATTCTCTCTTCAGAACTTCGCAAATTTCTAAATTTAATTTGCATAATCCATGAAGATTCAGTACGATACTTAAGAGAGTATTAATATTTAGAAACTGAGGAGTAGGGTAAGGAAAGTCAAATGACGCATATTCTGCGACTTTGTTTCATTTGACAACAAATTTCATGAAGATAAAAAATGGATTTTAGGATAGTTATATTCCTTCTCACCTTCTTTTGCATGATTAATAAGCACTTTCTAAAGCAATTTTTTAATGCTTTTCTTACATCAATAAAGAATTTTATAAGTTAATTATAGCATATCCCGATAGGGATGAAATGAATTTGGGTAATTGCCTGGAACAACTAATTTTTATTCCGTGAATACAATGCTGTGTGGAAGTAACATTCAAAACTAAGTGGTACGTAGTAGGGAAGTCCAAATTTTGGAATTTTCGGTGAAGACCGTTGACGCTTCGTTAAGCAAGACTAACACATTACACGATTCTGCTTTCAATGTTTCATGTCAGAGCAGTTCGAGAAATATCACCGCCATTTCTCTAAAATGGCAGGAAATGTGCTCTCGAAAACATACCTGAATGACAGGAGTGCGTATGCTCCTCACACCATATTACCATGATCAACTCTTCTCCATGCAGTACTCTCAAGATGTTATTGTGCATCGCGCTAGTTCTGCAGGTTCGTCTGTTTTATAAAAACTGGTTTGATTAGCCTAGTGTGTTCTACCGTGCATGTTCAGTTATCACTTATGACTTTCTACATATCCACAAGCAAATGTAAATTTGTCATAAACAGAAAAAATTGGAGGAATATTTTTTTTGCCCCACCACTCTCGCTCTTTTTTGTTCATTTTAAAAATTTTTATTGACTAGAACAAAAAACCAAGGAACTAATGCGATAACGATCAATGTGTAGGTGGTAATATATGAAGACAGCAACGGGTTTTTGTGCAAATGGCATCTGTCTTTGTGTGTCATATGCCTATACCATTCTTCATATTTTCTCATTCGCTACCCTTCCCCTTGCTTTTATTTGTCAAGCAATTATTTAACGCTAAAATTAAGTCTAATTCAATCTTTTTGAATTTACAAGACTTTGTGAACTATGCTTTACTGAGAGGTGCATCTACTGTTACTATCAACAACACTACTTCATTAGAAATAGTAAACGGGGAAATGTCGCATCCGGTAGCTGCATCTAGCTGGTACAGGGATGAAGCTCCGTAACCATAAAATGTTATAATAAATTCAAAAGACCTCACTTATAGCCTATTTTTCGTTATCACTCATATGTAGATGGAAGTCTGTACAAATTGAGTCTATGAGAAGTGAGGAAATAAGGTGGTTTAAAGATGAAGCAATTCTATTTCCGATTGCTTCAAATACGATTTCGTTCGGTAATAATACCCTGAATGGTTTGACTGACTGCTTAGCTGATTAAACAAAACTCGAAACGATCCACACAAGAATCCAGGGGAAGAATTTTTCTCTAAAGTGCTGTTGACATTAGCCTTTTTCAGTTTTGTTCGTTGGCACTTTATTCAAACTCAGATTTTTCTGTCACTTGAATTTTTTTAAGTAAATTTTCTTTTAAACAATACTTTTCCAAATGAACACCTAACTTTTTTCAAAGAAAGAAAGACCTAACCATGCTCTGTCACGCCTCCCCTCATCCGGACTCGTCGAGCCCCTCCTACACTCGCTCCCTTGCCAGCACTATTAACGAAGCTTTGTTGTCCTGTCGCATACCAATTGCATGCCATCGACTATGAAACTTGAATATTGCTGACTTCGTATGTGTACGCGTAGCTCCCTGTTCGGGAGCGAGTTTATTCTGTTTGGTGATGTTCAAAATGCATAATTTGGTGTAGAAATATGAACAAAACTGAAGAAGCTTGTTTCTAAATTTTTTTTGGAGTAATTGTTGAAATATCTATGATAGTCAAGTGAGGATCTGTTCACTATTTGAATGTATTAGTATTAGCAGCGAAAAATTTGCTTGACCGCCTACGCAGGATAGCATGACTTGACTTTTCACCAATGGTGTTTAAACCAAATTGAAATTTGTTAAAAGAATAAGAAACGCTGGATGGCTTAATTCGGTTAAATGCATATTGACGACAAGATTTGTGAACAATCTTTTGATAGCTCTCTCATTGTTAACTGTTACTACTGATTAATTCAAGTGTATTGAGTATATATATATATAGCATTATTCTCAGCTCCTTATCTATAGGGATAAGCATAATGGCTATTGTTCACTAATGGGTGTGAGTTAAGACCAAAGTTGTAATTGTTGTTGAAAGGCGAAAGGTTTCCTACTTAAAATTTCACTTAATCTCTAAATATTCATTTCCTACATCATTTGCATGTTAAGGTTATGGCTCTGTTTAATTTATCGTACGGCTGAATTATGAGAATGGGATTTCATTGATCTCTTTAATATCATAGGCTCTTTTAAATAAGTAAAGTCAGTGTGAGACATAAATCTTTACCCAGTACGCGGAACGACGCATTCTTTTTTTCTTTTGTTTTAAAGAAGTCTTGAGAGAGAAATATTACTGCTTTATCCATCTTTCAGATTAATTAATTAATTAAAGAAGATGTTTGGAGATGATCCACCACCATTGCCCCCAACTCCATGTGCTGAAACTCCATGTGACGTTACTTTTGTTGACTTAAGCGATCATGATCGGTTTGTTGCTGTTGCGGATGATGATCACGACGGAGATGATGCAGAATTTCGTCCACATATGTCCGGCATACTTCAAACTGAACCAGATTCGGAATTTGTTAACCCTGAAATGGTAGTACCTCATACTAAATCTATAAATGCAAGCGAAATTCCGGAATCTTGTTACAGCCACTCTACTGCATAACAATTCTGATGAAGAACAGAATTCTTCATCCTCATCTTTGCAACCTCAATTTCATCAGTTTGCACAAATTTCTAAACCTCGAGGTTTATCGCCTGAGGTTTCAGGCTGTTCTGAGTACTTAGATTTGGTAAAGAGCTTTGTTACGGCTCTTCTTTCAGGTCACTATTTTAGTTATCAACACATAAATTGTTCTTCCAAATGTATTTTTCAAAAATTTCCCTCAGTACTGACACAATTGATTCAGGAAGATGAAACTACCAGTGGTGGATCGCAGGACATGTCAGCTTTCGAAAAAGTGAAGGAAGATTCGATTCTAACGGAAAGTATGAAAGACGCGGCAAAACACAATTCATATTTGCAGCATTTCGATTTGATTGGTGGAAATGAAGAAGCAATAGTTATACAGAGTGCTCTGCAAAACGAAGACAATGATGAATTTGGTGATTTTGGAAATTTTGCTGAAACGGTGCATATTCATTTTTGTTTACAAAATTTTAATTTAAAGGAACGTTTTCCGATTCGTTCCGCCTTTCAAATTGGGAAACTTTCTAATTTAGTTCCTTAAAGCATAGCGAATAGTCTTTTTTGTAATTTGCTATGTCTTTGATTCATTCACTTCAGATGGAAACTCAGAAAAGCGAAAATGATAATTGGGCAGATTTCGGGTCCTCTTTATTTCTTGATCCTTATATGGAAAATAAGTCGACTGGAAGTGTTACATCTTCAGGAGCAAAGTTGCAGCTTACCACTGAGACTGCAAGTTTCTATAATTTAATTCAAATCATTCCTGATAATCGTACATTATTTGTTAGAGTTATCTTACAGGAAAGTTCAGATTTAACTCTTCGATATAGAGATGACCGAAATAATAATCATGGCAATTCATAGAATATAAGCCACAATCCATCATCAGCATTATCCTTCCTCTACGATAACATCGATGTCACTGAGTGTGTCAAATACCTCTATTCCTTACTCGTCTCTTCATATACGTAATCCATTTTTGTAATATATTTCATGACAATATATTGCAGAAAGAAACATAAAGAACATTGGTGTCTTAAAAAAAAAATGATTTATGGGATTACTACAGATCAAGGTAATGAATATTAGCGAATTTACACTTTGGAAACCGTAAATTGGATTACATTTTTCAGTCATTGTTGCCAACACTTCTTGAAAATTTATGCAATCATCAATTGTGGACAGCAGTTGCTGGGAAGGGGGAGAACAGTGACGAGTATGATATTTCTGATAGGGGAGTATACGAAACGTTAAGGGATGCAATAAATATGAAAGACAAAGAAAGGTGGAAGTTTTTTTCTCACATAGTTCATGATAAATTCAAAAAACTAATAACGATAGTTATTCAAGTTCTGCAAATACCTTTAAACTTAGTGCATGATTTCAGTAGAAAATTATTTGCAATTTTGTGACTATTCCACTTGATCTCAAGATGTTTTTTGTGATCAAGTAAGGTTATTAATCAGCTTACTAATTGACATAATTTAAAACAGTCTTTTCGATGTATGTTCAGTTATGATTTTTCTGATCTTGATTTAAGACTTGTTTAGGCCAGATGAAATGGTGTGGAAAGCAGTAAGCACTATTGAAGAAGCGCCAGCACTAAAACTGCAGTGGCATGATTCATTGATCCGGAGTTATTTTTTACATTCATTGAATGTTGATGTGAATCAAGTCCGTTTATTGTCATTTTTTATACAAAAAATCTTTATATTCAAAAATTATTCTAATATTACTTTTTTAATAAATCATATGATTACAATTTAAAAATAGAAATTGCAAAATGCCGCAATCACATAATTCTGGCGATAGTTTCATGTAATTTATCAGATTTTAAGCAGTTTTCTACCTCTCATTTTTTCAGACTGTTATTCGAAACTCAGATCTTCCTGTATTTGCACAGCAGCTTGAAGAAAGTACAGTTCTTGCACCTGTCTCTATGGTGAAGAGCTGCGGTGGGGCTGTAAATGAAAACAATCCGTAAGTTTTAAAAACTCAGTCCATAACGTTTCAAATTTATCTTTGTCTAGGAACACAGTTAGCATATTTTCAGATTGCCGCAGTCAAATTCGACTGAGTTCTTATCTCATGCAGATATCGGAAGGTAAGGGACAAGTGATGTTTGCTCATTGGATTGTAGATGTTTACAAATACGCTTTACATTTGCATGATAAAAATGCAGGACTTTCTCATTGTTTTTTCACTGCCCGTCTCTATGTTTCAGTAATACTTTTATAGTTGGTATTCTTTCCTAGTTTAACCTCGTAAAAAGTCAAAATAACGTTAAAAACAGAAATGCACAAATTTTGAATTTCGTCGTAATCCACCCTATCATCTCTGAATGTTTCCTTTGAAATTTTGGATTCAGATATTTCTGTGCGAGATAAAGTCAGACGCAGACTAAATCAGACATTTCAGTAAAGCTTGGAAGGTCTTATCTATCTCATTTTTCGCCGTTGAATAGTGAGAATGTTTTGATTATTAGTTCTTTCTAATCTTGTTTTTAATTTCGACATTTTACTATTTACAGGAGATGCAAACAAGTACTTGTTGATATAAATAGAAGTATAGATCTTGAAGAAGAATAGCAGCACCATTGATTGCATGATCCATACGTGACGTAATAGGAAAGGGTTCAGGTCGTACTTCTTGCAGGTCTTCAGTCAGCCAACAGGCACCTTCAAGATCCGTTACTATTGATTCATTGGCCGTTCCACCAGTGCAGTTTGACTGGAATAATTCCGGTCTAACAAATCCTCTCAAAACAGGTTGTATATTCTCTTTTCTCATTTCATCTTATAGATTATAAGTGAAGGAAGCAGTTATCAACTAACTTGCGGGGTTTTAAATGTTACTTTATTTCTACATTCCGTGTTGTTCTTAGTGTTTCGAGTGGTTTTCATATTTTTCTTTGACTTCACAATTCCTTCAGTGGTTTTTCGATGTCTTTATATACTCGTGCAAGTTTCCAGATTAAATTATCTTTAAGTGAAGGAAGCAGTCATCTACTGAATCTTTGTAATGAAATATGTATCCGGAATTTAGTTACAGTGTGATAACTTTAGCAAGATAGCTTCCCTTTAATTTTGAAGACTTCATATAGAAAAGAATAAATGATGAATTTTGTTGTTAAAAAAAATCGTTCATCTCTTCTGAAATTAGTGTATCTTCAATGAGGTGGCCTTCCTCAAAAACTGTTTTAAAATTTTTGCAGCATTAAATGTATCATCTGCATCATTAGACTTGGATTTTTTGGTATCCACAAACAGTAGTGGCTCAACTGCTGATGTTTCGCCTACTGTACAGGTGTCCTCAACGCTGCAGAAGGTTCTGTTCATTATTTTTCAAATTCTGCTGATTGGATAATAAACATTCGGTGAAAAATCTTGAATGCTTGAAATACAGATGATGAGTTCCCTTGAAATAGAGATTGAGGGTTTCAAGTACAGGTTCCAAGTACAGGAGTATAACTCCTGTATCACATTTGTCACTGTACATTGACGATGTAAATGGTGTTTTTTAACGGACTGCTCATGGTCATGTCGGCATCATATTTGCTTTTCGTAAAAGATCGACAGCAAGTACAAGCATGAAAAGCATTGAAATTAAAATTGATAATCATATGGTGAGTGAATTATGTTTGCACTGGATCTGTACATTCTTAAAATTATGGCTTGAAAAATAAATAAATTTACTAACTTCTTGTAGGATCTGACTGCGTTTGGTCTAAATTTGCCTGATGATGCTGGAAAGAGTAAAACGGAAAAAGGTATTTCAAGCAGTACACCGTAAGTGATTCCTTTGAATTAAGCAACAGAAATGGAATAATGTAATAACATTTCGACTGTTAGTGAATACGCTGAATACGCTTCCGGCTGTTAGTGAATAGTGAATTTTACAATCCTACAATGAAGTGCGCGCATTTCATTGTAGAACTGTAAAATTAGCAGCGTTACAATTTGAAATCTTTTAATTTTTCCGGTAATTGCTGTTTTTGCTAAGAAGAAACTTTAGATGACAGAAGTTAGTTTATTTCAGATAAGAATCTGTAAAAAATAATTTTCTGTCATTAAGATATTTTATGCTATTTTCATACGAATTACCAATCTTTATTTGTTCCAGAATTGTATTGGACTACATACTTCGTAAAAATGGTGATAAACGAAAATATAAGCCAGTAAGCGAACTTTCACTTGATGCTCGGGCTCTTCATGACCAGTTGCCGGACCTCGATTACATGTTATCCAATGTTCTGCTTTTTCCCGTCGTTGATCGCTAACTGGTGGATTTATCGTGCTCTCCATTAGATAATTGTCATATGGATAACTAAGTCTTCAGATTTTTTTATTCAGAGAATTTTCTTGGATGAACTGCCTAATTCAGGTCACTCACATCTCCTTTTTGTATTTTTATAAACAACTTTTTGTTTTTGTTATGGGCTTTCTTCTCCTGTAAATTTTTTAAAGACAGATCTGTTGCACGGGTGATTTATGCTTTGCTGTGCTTTTTCCAACTTCTTTGTCTAACAGATTTCATTTTTTTCAGCTCAATTTTCTAAAATTGTTAAACATCGATGTTTGTTCTTTATTGCAGTTCCTAAATCTTGTTCTCTTATTTGTACGTGTAACGAAATATGAAAGAGTCTATGCAACAAATTTGTATCATTTGATGAAAAGTAAAATTAAAAATTCTCATTTCTTGCTCATCAAATATTTTTTTCGAAAAATGCTGACGGGTGATGATTTTTGATGGGGTGAATGCACTGTTTATGTTTTATGATTTTGCACCACTGAGGGCCTGATTTTCTTTGGGCTCTTCGTACTGCTGTTTGGGATATTAATTTCGATGAGTAGTGAACTGTTCTACAGTAAATCAAGTTTCATTTAAATTTGTTTCTCATCACTTCTCATTTGATCATCCGATTCAGCGTTAGACTTAACCACACTGTCGGATGTTTTGTCACGATGAGTTTTGAAATGTTGAAATCCGGAACAGTCCGTTTAGATCGAGATTGATTACCATAGAATTGATAGTGTAGTCGTTTATTGATAAGCGATTCAACAGATAATATGAGAGTACTATGTTCGAGGTGTTACATCTAATGTTTCTCATTAGCAAAAGATCATCTCATGAGACGGATATGCAAGAAGTCTTTCGGAAACCTTCTAGCAATATAAGTTTGACTTGACAGGTAATTGACATTAACCTCGGAATTTGACATCGGAGGATTAGCTGGGTTTTCTACAAGTTTATTTAGATGTCTCCATTCAGCACTGTTTATTTCCTGTAGAATATTCAGCGTAACTAAAATAACAGATGAACAGCACTTTAACTAGCGCTGTCCATGAATAATGATCTATGTGCAGTAGTAATGAATGGTATCGTAGAAAGCAGGAAAGAAGGATTTCTCTGAAGATTGCTGGCGCCAGTATTTCCTATTCTCAGTGTCTGTCATTTGTTTTTATAACCAAATGAACAGTGACTCACTTCACGCTACTTCCGTTAATTTACTGGATTTTGTTTATTCCTCGAAAGAATCCATCGAAAAAAAAAAAAAACTGCATAGACTGGTTCATACTTCAATCTTACATGGAACTAATAACAGGATTGGACATATTCTGAAATGGATGAGATAACTATATAAAAACTTCACCGCACATATGTTGTGCATGTTATTTTTCTGGTACCATATACACCAATGATTTATAGCGTGTGAACTTGCTCCTCTCTTAACATCCATTCCGGCAATTTTTTAAATTTAAAGCAAATTATAGAAACACTTTTTTTGTTGAGAAAAAAGGCTGAAAATTCATTTGAAAGAGATTGTGCAATAATAAGAAAGCAGTAGCAAAAAAACTGCTCGAAATTAAAGTTATCATTTACAAATGTATTCATTTCAATACATATTTACTCTATCCAAAAAGGAAGTTATCACAAATTAATTTAAGTTAATTTTTTAGTTTATCTCAAGTTCCGAGTTTATTCTACTAATTGTTGTTCAAGATAGTTTATGTAATCCATTAATTAATCATTATTAATTGCTGGCTTAAGATGATTTATAAACACTCCGGTTCTTAAATATTTCCGTCCAAATATTTTTTGGAAACCCTGATGAATATCAGTGATGACATCAAATTGGAATTGATTCAGTGAATCCAACTTTATTTACTTTTTGCTAACTGCTGATAACGAAGTTTTAGAAATAAAGGCTCCCACAAAACCGTCGAAAAGTCCTATTTTGACGAGATCAGATCAGAGCATTCGAATCGTTAATAATAATAATGAAATGGATGGTTTGTATCTCAGCTCTTCAAAAGATTAACTCTGTAGTCAATCGAACCACATTTGACCATGTAGTAAAGGTATAAAATGAAGGTGGAAGCGTAATCTTCAAAGTAAGCAATAACGGGCTAGAGGATTAGAGTGGTTTGATCCATATCCGCACGTTTTGATCTATCGCTTAGCACTGGATTCAATTGATCAGGCCTTAATACCTTGATATAATATAACAGTAGTGGCCTTAATATAATGATATTATCAACAATTGATCGACTGAATGGCGACTTGACCCAATATTGGAGGGAGAGGAAGAATGGACGAACATCGTTGACTGATTGTCGGCGCCTTAAACCGATCATTCCGGGCATTCTCGTTGGCGCCTCTCAGGAGCCATTTCTAAAAAGATATCAGCTGTTTTCTGTACTCCTCCTCATCTCCTACAATTTCAAACAACTTTTTTTTCCCTTTCAGAATTTGTAACAAATTTGTTAGAAATGAGTAACTGTAGTTATATTCATAGCGTTTCATCAAACCTTGAAATGTGTCGAAGTTTGCTTTTTAAAAAATATTCCAAATTTGAAAACAAGAACAATAATGTTGCTTGTTTTCGTCCTTATTCTTTTTTTTTTGCACATTAATTGTTCAGTGCAAAAGGTGTCAGTTGAAGCACCAATACTCTTTTCATGTGCTGTTGAACACATTGCAGCACAATTTCTTTCTTTTTTTTTTGAACTTTTCGCAAAAAAATTTTAAATTAAGAAATTTTATGATAGCAGAATAGCTAGCATCAAAAACCAATCATTTCATCTTATAAAAATAATGATTTATCAAAACTAATCATTCAAGGTCTACTTTTATCAGTTTCATGTGAGCAGAACTTGCTTCCCCAAAGGATCAATACACACATCATTGATATAGGAATTTTATATGTCAAAATTCTGAAATAAATGAAAGAAAAAAAAAAAACCTTGAAATTTGAAGGGTTCCTACTTTACGTATCAAAAATTTTGGAACAAAACTATGAAGCATTTGCGCGAATGTAACTCTGAACACAGCACTCAGATGGACGAAACTACGAATGGATATTTAGATAATTGGAATAGAAGGCGATTTTTTTTCTCTTTTTTAAAATAAATAAAGTCAAAAAACGGATAAAGGACGAGGAAGGAGTTATGACATAAATTTTGGAGCGGAACGTAAAAATGTCCAACATGAAGAATATCTGATTATAAAGGAAAATATATTGTTTCAATGAATAATACAAATGCATGAGGGAATATTCTATTGCAAAACATAACATATATCATAAAAAAACAAAACAAAAACATGAGATCATTTGTATTTCATGAGGAAACTAAATTTCTTTTTGATAAATATAAGCAATTTCAAACAAAACATTTTCAAAGAATACATCTCTTTTTTTATTTTAAGTTTTCAATTTGATAGGAAAAGCTGGCCGAAAATTAATCCAGAATTAGGAAGGAATGTTCTTGCTGAGAACGAGAAACTATCGAGTCCTTACACTTTGAGATCTGCGCTGAAATTAAAGAATTGCGGTAAACACCACAATCTGAAGACTCGATAAATTTGATTCTCGAATATTAAAACCTCTGTTTGAATCTAGTAATTCGAAGTTCATCTGACTGTAACATTGGAATTCCATTCTAGCAAAAACAGATCTTTTACTATTTCGCAAAATGATAAGAGGTCTTCACCAGTTCATGATTTAATGAGTTAAAAGATCTATACGACAAAACCTTTATTAGTACTGAAGCATTAAAGACTTATTAGAATTCTATTTGCTTGGTTTTTTTCAGACTTTAATTTGGAAATTCTTCGTAATGAAATATTTCACAAAAAGAATAAATTTTGTCTTCAATCTCTATGTATGCAATTAGATTAAAATTAATAGTTATAGTTAAATGATAGAAATCCACTTTTTATATTCATAAAAATCTCTTTTACAATGCAGTACCATCCCTCACTTGCTACCTGTGTTATTCAAAGTTTGTTATAGAACTCTTTTGTCAATAAATAAATTTTTCCTTCGGAAAATTTTCAAGAACTTCATAATTTGGTCATTTACATCAAACCTCAAACTGGTCAAAAGAAAAGAAGGCATAAAAAATAAGCAATGGATAAAACCTGGTTTTCTGGTAATAAAACCTGACTGATTATAGACCATCCTCCTCGCTTTCTAAGTTAGTACCGCTCAGTGCAATACACTTACATTTTTTCACTTTGATCACTTTTCGTTTCAGTTCCTTTGGATTCTTTCTCGGACAATCCAGTTTCACCTATTTCACACGAAATCATTAAGATGTCTTAATTCATTTAAATTAGATCGCAAGCTAAGTTTTTTTGGAAAAAAAATAGTCTTTCTGCCTTGATTGCTTCCTACGACTGAATTTTTGAATTTGACTAACAAATTCTTTACAATATATTTATTTATGAAGCCTAAATTGCTTTGCGCTTCTAATCTTCGACTATTTCCATCCTGCATTTCTGATCTTCATTGCTAGACAAAACTTTATGGTATCTCCATAAAATGGCACGAAAATCTACCTCAACAGTATCCCATTCAGCTGGCCTGCACACCGAACAACTTTGGAACATGGCATCCAATTTCAATTTTCGCGGCCTTAAACGTGGTATGAAATAAGAAGAACAGGTTCCATGGCAAAATCTGTTGTGTACTACCTGTAATTTCCTGATCACTCATTTCGATCTACGAAATTGAATCATTTTGTCAATATAAAGCAATTTAATTTAGTCTTTCCCTGTTATCCCTTCACTGTAAATATTATCTAAATGCGATTTGCATTGAACTATTCGGTATCATTTGAAATCCAATTCTTCTGACTCTAAGACTTCTAAAGTCAACATTATCCAATTCTTCTGATTCTAGAACTTTCAAAGTCAATATTTGCACCATTATCACAGATGTTCATCCATTATTTTCGACCTCAGTTGCAGACTTAAAAATCACTATGATAACATTTCGACATTCCGAAAGAATCAGAGAATATTAATTGCGACAAATGAAACGAACTTTTGATAAGCAACCATCCATACGGATACGTTGTTTGAAAGTCTGACCATCGCAATGTGCTGCAGGCCTTGAATCATCTAGTCTTCCTAAGCTGACTTCTTGATTCACTTGATGCAATGCTTCTTTTGGTGAAGAAATCACTTTCTTCCCTACATCAACAATAATGAACGGAAAATGTTTCAAAATGAATGAAAAGTTTAATTTCGAATTAAAATGAACTCCAGAAAGTTTGCTCATTGCATTAACATTTCATTTCTAGAAATATAAGCTTTTACCCTTTTTCTCGGATTTTACTTGCTTTCGCATATATCGCTGCAGCCACTTTAAGCGTTTCTGATCAAAAGTTAATAGTGGCGGTTCAATGTACGGTTCTGAATGCAATGAAATGAATGCCTTTTTTGCTATTTCATCAAAAACAGATCCATTTTCTACTTTGTACTGAATATACCTGTAAATTAGTTTTCATTGTGTAAATGCAAGATAAATTTCAGAGCAATATGATTTGTTTTATAGATATCCTCATCTCTGATGGCGACTCTCTCTTATTAATATACGATAGGTATGGGCGCAAGAAGTGCTTATTTTTGCGCTGCAAATATGCCATCGTCTAATAGTAATGCAACCCATACGAAAAGTATGTGCCTAGAAAACTTCTGGCTACGTAAGACGAGCAAAATTTTCATCTGACTATGCCATTTCGTCAAATAAGACCAGAAAAGGGGACAGTAATAATAAGATCTTGAGATGCAGCAAATTACATTTAATAAAATGAACCACAATAGTCAGTTATCTCAATTCCATTGTAGAGATCTCGAATAGAATAGGAAAAGAATTTTGAGCAGAAAAAAAAATGAGAAGACAAGCAATGGCGGACAGTAGGAATGTTTGTGGTACTGAAAGATATTTTATTTACGATAAAACGCATTATTAGAAATAAAAAAAAGAAGAAACTATGAAAGGTATGCATGCGGAAGGTAAAGGCTGATATTGTTTGCGCTTTTTGCTTACTATGAAGATTAGACAATTTCTTGGAAGGTCCTTGAAAGATAAGTTTAAGGCAGTACCAATGTAAAGCATGCCTTACTGATGTTTAAAAAGTTGAAAAATTAGAGTACTTTTATCAAAAACATAAATGCTTAAATTAAAAAAAAATTCGAATTTAATTTCAAAGTAAACTTGGTTTGTACTCCTTTCCATTTTCCCATTTAAGGCACCAAACATCTCTTTTTTCTCACTAATTCCCGGAAGTTACAGCGATTAACAAAACAAAAACAGGTCCAAAAGTATTTTTAAACATCTCAAACCTTTGATTGCTCATTTTTTATTTCGCTTTATGAAATTCATAAAAAACGAAGTGCTACCTCAGATTACATGTGTGGATTGATAGTAGTGACTGGTTGGTTTTAATCAACCAATCACTTATGAAATGGATGACCACTGCTGCATTCACAAATGAGCAACAGTCACGAAAAATCATTCCATCATTTTTAGCAAATCTGTTTGTGACCGATTATTATCGTTTAGTAATGCAAATTTTCTTAAACATTCAATCGTGAATTAGAATAAATTGGCCAGCAAGTCAAATAGAAGGGAACAAAGTATCGCAATGAAAATGATCGAAGGAAATGGGCGGTGGTGTACATCAATATTTTAGAGCAGAAAAAGATTCTTGATGTTATGCAAATTTTCATCCAATTAATGAAATTTTTCATAAAAGCATCAAGAATCTTTGAAATATAAAGAAAGCTCTTCAGACGGATATGAAGTTACGAAGCGCTCAGTTCAAGCGGAATTTGGTAGAATATATGGTTAGAAATGTCAAAAAAGAAAACTGAAATGGATTATTCGAATAACCTTTGAGGTGTGGAACTTAACTAGTGGATTAGCTGAAAAGTTTTATATCACAGGTCATAAATCTCTTGCATAAGGCATACGATAGGTTTTGAGGACATCCTTCTGATGCAGATCTCCACAGCACTATGAGATACTCTCATTGAAAATACAGTAATCATAATGGTGAAGCGATGGCGCACTGATCGTGGGCGCATTTAGGATTACTACTTGATGACGATCAAAAAGATGTCATGGGTGAGATATGGTAAAACTAGGCATGTTTACATTTAAGAATCAGAAGATATGGGTGGACCAATTCAGCTAATTTTAGTTTTCATGAATAATTTCGAGTAAAACGTGCGGTTCGGAAGACGATATCCTTCACTCCTCCATTAACTTTCTTTTCTCTTTTTGGCAAAAATACTATCCTTGAAAAAGAAACCACCAAATTTTGGTTAATTCCAATCAAAAATTTGTAATAATTTGTGCAAAAAAAGGTACATTTATCTGAAAAAATTACAAAATGTTCAGGTTTCAGACAAAGTGATACCCAAAATTAGACTGTGGAAACTATTTAAACTGTTATTTGATTAGATTGTTCTTTGATCTTTCAAATCTACAATATGTCATATATATCATATGTCACAATATGTCATATGTCATCTGATGACTAAAAATTCTTTGAAAAATGGTGGTGAAATTAGTAAGAGCTATTAGAAATCGTCCCAGTACATTTTTTAGATGTGTAGCGTAAATTCAACAATTTGTAAGCAAAGTCCAAACTTCAAACTTCCTTTAGAATTCGTTTCTTATCAATCATATTGAGAGAGGACTGTTATTCACATACCAAAAAATTGATAACTTGATGGTCCATCACAACTTCAAACTTCAATGATGCATGCGAATGCTATGCACTACACTTCAAATGCAAGGATAAAGAGGCGCGCAAATTCTATGCATGTAAAGGTGGGAGGATATAATTCGACTTGAAAGACATTAATTAAATTAGTATAAACGCTTTAACTTGAAAATTTTCTGAAAAAGCCATCAAATTATGCTAAAAACGAGACAAGAAGCTGCTCTGCTTTTTCCTCTCTTTAGCATATCTTTGTTAAATTATCGCGTAGTTGAAATACGACAATGCTGATAGTTACAAGAAACTTTTGTTATCCAATTTTACGAATTTTTCCTATTCCATTCTAATTAATTTGCATAGTGGAAAAATAATTGCTTGTGGTTGGGGCTTTAAAGTGACATAATGCGAAGTTAGGATATTCCTTAAATAGGTTACTTCTACGTAGGAAAAAAATTTCACTCTCAGGATAACTGTTAGCAATTAGAAAATGGGATCAGCTGCACATATAAGGACTTTTGAGGATGACATGTTACAAAGTTCTCTAGTACTGAGAATTTGCTAACCCGGCGGAAGAGGTGGCTGGTGATTGTTCAACGACACCAATGTTGACGATCGGCGCACTGTCAGCAGGCAGTAGTAAATAGTTGCAAGGTGTCAGTATCATCATAAATTTCAGTAAGAGTGCAATAATAGTACAACTGGGCCTATCTGTAAAGACCCTATCGGTAATACCAATTCGCATATCAATTCAGCAACCGACACCTTTTTCGCCTGATACCACTACGTTTGTTGTTAGCAGTGTCGGAATTGACTTTTTGTGGCAACAAATTCGAGTGCGTTAAAATGAATGAAACGGAGAATGTTTGAGCAACAAAGTTGCTGCTTCTTTCTGTGTACGACGTCAGATTGAATGGCTGTAAAAAAAGTTTGTACTAAATTTAACTATTCATATTTGTGGCTTCTTTTGGACACCAAATGTAATGATATACTGCTCAGTTCATTCAAAACAGTGAAAATGAAATATAAAACCGAAATGTTATCGTAATTGCAAACGAAATGTTAATTAGAGAAAGTCTAACGGTGTGACTTTCCCCCATATTATGCTTCGAACCTGCCTCATATGTATTTGGAATTCCGGAAGTATAAAACCGTCTGAAGAATTTACAAGAAACAAAGCAATAGTTGATAGCTGTAATATTATTACTTTTCTATACATTACTAACTGTAATAAGGAAAAACCAACTGAGAAACCATTTCGTTAAATTTGAAAAACCTAAAAGATATTTAAATATTCCGTTGACTCATGAGGAGTTCAGAGATTTAGAATGATCCAGTACTGACAATGTCAGTTGAATGGTCTACGGAGGGTAAGAAAGGAGCCGATGATTAGAGTCGGGCGTGGTTACAACACTAATCACTCCTCCATTTTCTTAGTCATCTCACTGCATTGATTGTTTGCTGTTTGGCAAAAACAATATAGAACTTGATGCTGATAAAATGTTATTCTCATTTACTTTATTCAAGTTCAGATAAACAAATCTCAATTTCAAAATAAATTTCTAACAAACTTTTCGAATCAATTCATAGTTTTTTTCATCAAATGGTGCATAGGTGACAAAGCTTAACATGATCCAACGTCCTTATTCTTCCAAAAGCTATCGAGAGGTTACAGCATATACCAGTGAAATGTATCCCGGGTTGAGATAATCAGATTCTTCTATGTCAGCATACCGCTACACTTATAATACGTCTTTAGGCATTGACTGGATTAAGTTAATCACAATATATCACTCTTACGATAGTCATATGCATGTTTTGTTATGATAAATACGTGGATAGGTCTATAGAAAAAACAAAAACGATTAATATGAGTACTACTGAAAAGGTGTAGTAAACGAAAGAAGGAGTACGGTCAACAGAGATATGTGTTAGGGGTGAAGGGGAGGGAGGGGCGGGAGGAGTAGTGTGAAGATAAAAAGCTTGGAAGGGAAGGGAAGCTAATGAAGTCTAGGCTGGTCGATAACAGAGTAATGAGAAGGAAGAGCACGTGGTGAAGCTGCAGATTTGGAAACTGATGGGTTGTTAGCCGATCATTAGACACATGTTACCATTCCAGAATAGTTTTACGAAGCAGGAAAGATGGACGTTTGTTCCTGA